>NC_049903.1:29870119-30170119 GCF_001411555.2 Juglans regia
TAGAATCTTCTTTCTAGCTAAAGCAAAATATTGTTTTATGGGTGTCTATGGGCAAAATGGGAGAATATAAGAGGCTTATTCTAATTAGATGTTCCACATGCCCATATCTCAATACGTTTGTACTAGTCCATATCAAATCGGTTATTTAATGAGTTATAATGGGTTAAAACCACACTAGGGTTTCCATGATGGCCAAGAAATTAATCTATTCAATTACAGATGGTTAATAGTTCTCCCCTATAACATAATTGTGCCCTAGATATTAGGTGAAACTCATATGAAAAGTTGTTAGTGTGATAATCATTCTCTCGTAGTCAGGTCAATTCTCCATCAAGTTACAATGGAGAGAGGTATGTTTTCTAACTCGTATAATTGTATTAATTGGATATTGTGGTTCAGATTGAAGATCCTAATATTAATGTTTGATGTTAAAATATTTAACAAATTAGTTATGCAATAGGCATGTCAATATGTGATCAATAGCAATGCAATTTAATACTTCGTTAATAAGATCAGTCATGAAAAACATGCGAATGTCGAGCACTTGAATGTTTTGTGCCATAACAGGATAGCACTATGGTTCGGATGTGCATATGTATTAGTCTTGACCGCCTAGGCGGGTGCAAGTGTGCACTCGCTTCTCTTGTTGGCTTTTCATTGGGAGATGGGAGGAGCTCCCTTGAAATGGGGAGCTCACCATGAGGGTAGATGTTAGAGCTCAAGTAAACAAGGAGCTTACCATGCATGCCAGAAAGGCAAGCTCGGCATGCGAGCACTGTACTCCACGTCCCTTGCTGCCTCATGCGAGTTACTCCAATGGTCTTGGACCAGCAGAGTTCTTTTGGTGAGCTTTCCCATGGGTTTAGGATTAGTTGTTATAATTTCTAAATTACAAAGACGGTATGTTCATGGGCAAATTGAAATAATAACGAAAGGAGATAGACATGAAGAGATTGATGAGAGGACTTGGCTCTTCATTTCTTTTAATATTTCTCCGGGGTCATGCGACCATTTCTCAAAGAGGAACAACTCAATCTCAAGAAGACGCCAACCATTAATGTTGACTTTCCAACCCAAAAGTCAATGGTAATCAAATGATCGAATCTTGGTGGTGACAGTGTTGAACTATCGTTATAGAGAAAATGAATGAAGTTGTAAAAAAAAAAATGAGACTAATACTTGAGTGGTTTCACATTAATCAAGCCTGCAACCACAGTCTATAAGAGAAATTCACTATATATGAATCGAATATGTAAAAATACAAATGTAGTCTTGATTTTTTCCTTTGTCACAAGCTGAAATAAGTTAGAATTTTAAATCAATGATTTTAATGTCAACACATTGTGACGGGATGAGAATACGTTACAATGCCATATATATTTGCTATTAATTAATACCTCCGTCGTTTGTTAAGAGTTTATTTGCTACACCTCCTGACAAACAACCTATTGCACGTTTGATCGTTGATTGAAAAATTCATATAGATATTCAAGCACTTGTACCCTATTTATAAATTTTTTCACCATATTATAGCTAGCTTAGTTATAGGAGACGTTTTAGGTATTATATGTTTCCTCCCTAAACATGGCATGCTTCTTGTTCACTGTACTAACTTAATGATCATCTAATTTTACATACACACATATCATCATGTACTCAACTTGACATACCCAGCAGCCCAAAAAACGAATAAATAGTTTGATTTCATTTATTATAAACAAGGCAAACTTATGCAAGGAGGCAAAACATAATTAATACTTGCAACGCGGACTACTATATGGGGTAATGCGCCACTGCCATGTGTCTAGTTTTCTTTTTTTCTTTTATTTGTGAGGCTCGATCGTGCCTGATCCCATTTCCGTGGAGGAGTGCGAACGGCGCTGTTTTGGGGTGGCATTCTTCCTCAACTTTTCTTTTCCCCGATTCTTTCTCCTCCGGTTGGCGACTCACTCTCCGATTTGTGCCCTCTGCCACTGTTAACTTCACATCGACAGTTGTAGCCCTCTCTTCGCTCCAGCACCGCCGTCATGCCACCTCTGCCCACCATTTCTTCACCACTTTATCCTCAACCTCCTAGCAACCTAATGCACACATCCTCAGTCCCGATTTGCCATCGGTGAAGCACATTCATCAACATTTTCATTTTGGACATTTTAGTCTTCAACCACCCTCTATGCCGCCACCCACAGCCAACCACCACCACCATTGGTTTCACCAATATCTCTAAGCCCTTCCCTATCAATCTCAGGTCTTGGTTTCTCCCTGTTCAAAAGTGGGTTTTTGAGACCCACGGCCACAGTACATTTTGCACTATTCCATTGTTGTGCCGCCACTTCTAGCACCTCCGTGATCTTTCAAAAATTATATTATAGCATTGTAAGTATTTTTCCAAAGAAATTTTGAGATTTAAATGTATTTTTGCGCTAACTCATATTTACTGTGAATTGATTGGTTGTGCGAGACTGAGTCTAAGGAGTAAGGGGGTCGATTGGATTGGATTATGGAGTTGTTCGTGTGATTTGTTTATGATGTGAGATTTGTTAGATGTTTCGGGTTTAAATATTGGTGTTTTGAGGTTGACGTTGGTTATGATGGATATTGATGATTTTAGAAAGTGATGATATATTTTGGGATTATGATGGTTTTAAGTTTTGAGGAATTAAATTAGGTTATTTTTGAAGCTTAAGCTTAAATATCGAAATACGTGATTGATTGGAAACTTACAGAAATTACGTGATTATTTTTTATAGGCAACGATTTATAGTCGACTCGACATTTTTTTGAGAAATTTTTGAAAAGCTAAGAAGTCCAGATAAGCGGGATTCCTATGCTAGATTTGCATAAAAAGAAATGAACTGAGGTTGGTTTGTAAAAAAATGTGCATGTTGTTTTAAAAAGAAAATGTGAAAAACAACCTCAGTATATGTTTTGCATTCACTCATGAGATATGTATGAAAGAGAAAAAAAATGTTTTTGACATGAATAGTGTAGACATAAGCAATATTTGACATGTTTATGAAATATGCAAAAGAGCGAATATGATATCATTTGAGATTTTTATGCATGTGATATGAAATAATTTGGATCTGTTTTTGATCAAATGGAAATGATATGAATATGTTTCGCACGTGTTTTGATATGATATGGATATGATAAAACTTTGGCATACTTTTTTGTTCTGAATCTGATTCTGAATATGGTTCTGATATGATGATACTGCATAATTAATATAGTTGAATATCGGGAACTCAATACAACTCCCACATAAGCTCTCGGATGCTCTCTCTAAAACTCCCGCTCTCTCTAAAACTTTCTGACCGGCTTGAGGGGGTGGGAGTTTCGGCTCCTTCCCCCCTCACTCTTCCCTCCCCCTTCTGGTTTTTTTTGTATTTGTTTTTAGTTTTTTTGTTTTTTCCAGGCCAAACAAAGGGAGAATCGCCGTTCGTGATCTTTCGGGTCCCTATAGTCAACACGCGCCCCACCAAGAGGTTGCCCAGCCGCTGATCTACACGTCCACCGAACACGGCTCCAACCGGAGTGGAGTGTAGCCTGAACGCGCGGGACGAAAATTCCAAGCTCGTCGGCGCGTGTCCTTCACGCGCCACCAAGGAGCTCTTCGCCGTTGCGACACGCGGCTGCTCCTGAACCGGCGACTCCGGATCTTCCAAGATCGACTGTCGGTTTTCCCTTCTGAGGCATTTTTGTGCATTGTTTTTCCCTTTTTACAGTGTTTTCTCAATGTAATTTATTTATGCCTTGTCTTTATTTTCAAGAAAACAAAAAAACCCAAAAACGTTTGTCCCTTCAGACTTAGGTCCAAAGGATGTTGGGGTTTGGTTTCTCCATACTCAATCTAGTTGGGTATGGAGTTTTATGTTTGGTTAATGTGAACTCTGTCGGGAACAGAGTTGTGCTATCTCTTAGATTTCGGTCTTTAGAGATAAGCCGTCTGGACTAGACCATGTCAGTCACAATAGTGTACTGAGATTCTATTAACGTTTGTAATTGACTTGTTGTTTGAAGTCAAATTTGTATGTCCTCTTTAAATGAATGGAATGAGATCCGTTGTTGTCCAAAAAAAAAAAAAGATATGATGATACTGGTTCACGTGATAGGGTTGGTACCAACATGATATGTTATGATATGAGTGTACCCACTTTGGAAACAAAGTGGTCTTTTTACGTGTTATTTCTTGTGTGCACACTCGGGGCTCCGAGATTGAAAAAGGGGAAGTTCACCATATGACACTGCCTTGTTTGGCCACCGGGGATAACACAGCCCTACCACGGGGGTTAAACGTGGTATATGATATGATACAATATGAAATGATAAGATGAAGATGTTCAGTTATGTCATGCCAAAGCGTTTTTGAATATGAAACGGATCTTTAAATATGAATAGTTGATTTTGAGTATGAAAATATTGAAAGGTTGCTCTGATTTTCTGATAACACGTTTTTCTGAGATCTGCATAAAAAAATAAAATGTTTTGTTTCTGCATACTGAACTTTCTGAAAAGGCTCATGTTTACATACTAGTATATGTTCTCTGCTTATTGAGTTGTTGATAATTCACCCCTTATCTTCATATATTTTTAGATGACACGGATTACCCAGCTGGGGGTCTGGATTAGAAATTGAAGTTTGACTAGATATGGATAGAAGGTCAAGTCCATGTGTTAGTAGAAGAGTATAACTTGAGTATTTGAAGTTCTTTGAGTTGTTTGGACCTATTGTGATTTAAAGATGTATTGGTTTATTTCGTAGAGATTATTGGAAAATTGTGGACCCCTTTGGTTTATGATATTTTATAATGATGATTTATGGAGTTTGTATTATGGTTATTTGGAAATATGAGATGGTGTGCTATTTATGAAGTCTTTGGAGTTTTAGGTGCTTGAAGAGATAGGTTTGTAAGTGACAGGTAGTAATTCTCCGACCCTTCCAGATACGGGGCATTACAGGTGCACTCAGAGATGGAGAAGTTGGTACCAACCCAAACATAGCAAAGCATAACAGAGCAGAGACAAAGTCAGATACAAAATCAGTACACCATGCCAAAGGTTTTCAGATGCCATATCAAAACAGAACATAATACCAGAACATAACCAGGTCATTCTTACATACTGAAAACAAAAGTCGGAGCATCTTTCTAAATAAATGCATAATTTTTCAGAATTCTCAAATACCGCTCTTTTTAAGATTTCAGAGACATCATAACAAAATTTAGCTCATGTCTACACAATGCATGTCAGAAAATAATTTTCCTTTTCCACACACATTTCATGAGTATGCAAATAAACGACTGAGGTTGGTTTTGTTTTCCTAAGTTCTCATTTCATCACAAAATATGTAAAGTTTTTAGAAAGTCAACCTCAGTCTTAATAACTTGTATAAAGCCTAGCATAGGAACCTCGCTTACCTGACTCCTGCAGCGTATTATCTGTCTTGAATTCGACCTCTAAAAATCTCGTCACCTATTGATAGAAAATAAATATACACTGAGTGTTAAAAGACAATTGACACAACTTTCATCTAAATAATTAAAACCCAAAATCCCAAACCATATTATAGCAAAAACAACTCACTAAGACAACCATATAGTAATCTGGATAGCCCGCACTTCAACCCAAAATACCATATACTAATTTTGATATTGTCCTCTATGCCCACCAAAACCAATGTCAACTCAAATAATCAATAACTCACACTCATTTCAGCAGCTCATAACCCCAAGCAACCACCAACAATTTAACCAAAACAACATTACACAATTTCAAAACTCCTCCCACACCACCTCTTCAAAACCCAAAAGCCACACTTTATAATTATTCTTCAACACCAAAACACCATCAGATTACAAAGCCCCCAAATTTGATTATAAACAGTAGAGATTTTCCAATGATCATAACATCAAAAGCCACGAATTCACACCATGAAAAAGGAATGTAAAACAGCACTCGGTTTCCTTACCCGTTTGACAGAGCTCGGCGTCAACACTATGGCAAGGAGATTAACCACTTCACAGATGGGAGAGAACAAAAGAGAAGCGAGAGTGGGTGAGCATCTAAACCAGTAGAGAGAAAACACAGCAACACCACCTGGAAAAACCCCACGCGGCAGCTCATTGAAACAGAGGATAAAATGAAGAAAAAATAAAATAAAAATAAAAGGAAAGGCATCGACTTGAGAGGAAAGGGAGATACCTGAAGATGACGACACTGTGCAAGAGGGAGAGAAGAGACGAGTTTAAAGAGAGAAACGCTAAACTACAAAGATGGAGGAACGCGAGAGAGAGGCGTCGACTTTGAGAGAAAACCGAATGTGAGGAAAAATAAAATGGAGAAAAGTTAGGGCATGGAATTCAGACTCACGAAAACAGACCAAACGAAAGGGAAAGTTGAAATCGGGAAGTGAATGTGGGTTACGTGTGAGAGAGATGTTTGAACGAGGGAAACCCAGAAAAGAAAAGAAACTGAAAGAGAAAGAGGGGGAGAAGGAATCGGGGGAAAAAGAAAAGTTGAGGAAGAAGATACTTACCCCCAAAACGGCGCCGTTCGCACTCCTCCACGGAAATGGGATGGGCCCTCGGGCACGATCCGAGCCTCACAAATAAAAAGAAAAAAGAAAACTGGGCCTTACATGTGTAGTGGCGCATACCCCATATAGTAGTCCGCGTTGCAAGTATTAATTATGTTTTGCCTCCTTGCGCCAAGTTTGCCTTGTTTTCTTATAATAAAATGAAATCAAACTATTTATTCGTTTTGGGCTGCTAGATGCATGTCAGAGTTGAGTACATGATGATATGTGTGTGTATGTAAATTAGATGATCATTAGAGTTAGTACGAACAAGAAGCATGCCATGTTTAGGGAGGAAACATATATGCCTAAAACGTCTCTAGCAAGCTAGCTATAATATGGTGAGAAAAGAACTATAAATAAGTCACAAAAATTGCTTGAATATCATATGAATTTTCAATCAACGATCAAACGTGCAATGAGTTGTTTGTCAGGAGGTGTAGCAAATAAGCTCGCAACAAACGACGGAGAATTATTAATTAATAACCTAGCAAATATATATATGAATTGTGTAATATTCTCATCCCGTCACAATGTGTTGACATTAAAATCATTGATTTAAATTCTAACTTATTTCAACTTGTAACAAAGGAAAAAATCAAGACTACATTGTATTTTGCACATATTCGATTCATATATAGTGAATTTCTCTTCTAGACTATGGTCGCGGGCTTCATTAATGTGAAACCACGCAAGTATTAGTCTCATTTTTTTTTTTACAAGTTCATTCATTTTCTCTTATTAAGGGTAGTTCAACACTGTCACCACCAAGATTCGATCATCTGATTACCATTGACTTTTGGGTTTTAAAGTCAACATCAATGGTTGACGTCTTCTGTGAGATTGAGTTGTTCCTCTTTGAGAAATGGTCACATGACCCAGAGAAATATAAAAAGAAATGAAGAGCCAAGTCCTCTCTCATCAATCTCTTCATGTATGTCTCCTTTTGTTATTATTTCAATTTGCCCATGAACATACCGTCTTTGTTTAGAAATTATAACAACTAATCCTAAACCCATGGGAAAACTCACCTAAAGAACTCTGCTGGTCCAAGACCATTGGAGTAACTTGCATGAGGCAGCAAGGGACATGGAGTACAGTGCTCGCATGACGAGCTTGCCTTTCTGGCATTAATGGTAAGCTCCTTGTTTACATGAGCTCTCACATCTGCCCTCATGGTGAGCTCCCCATTTCAAGGGAGCTCCTCCCATCTCCCAATGACAAGCCAACAAGAGAAGCGAGTGCACACTTGCACCCGCCTAGGCCGTCAAGATCAATACATACACACATCCGAACCATAGAGTGCTATCCTGTCATGGCACAAAACATTCAAGTGTTCGACATTCGCATGTTTTTCACAACTCTTATTAACAAAGTATTAAATTACATTCCTATTGATTACATATTGACATGCCTATTGCATACCTAATTTGTTAAATATTTTAACATCAAACATTAATATTAGGATCTTCGATCTGAACCACAATATCCAATACAATTATATGAGTTAGAAAACATACCTCTCTCCATTGTAACTTGATGGAGAGTTGACCTAACTACAAGAGAATGATTATCACCCTAACAACTTTTCATATGAGTTTCTCCTAATAGCTAGGGCACAATTATGTTATAGGGGAGAATTATTAACCGTCTTAGTACTTGAAAATATTTCTTAGCCATCATGGAAACTCTAGTTGTGGTTTTATCCCATTATAACTCATTAAATAACCGATTTGATTTGGGCTAGTACAAACGTATTGAGATATGGGCATGTGGAACATCTAATTAGAATAAAGCTCTTATATTCTCCCATTTTGCCCATATTCACCCATAAAACAATATTTTGCTTTAGCTAGAAAGAAGATTCTAATATTGGCTTATTACAAGAGAATAACCAAACTATTCACGTTCAATTTCAGAATACATTCTTAGCCCAAAATGCATAATATGAATTCATTATATCAATGTTAACAATGCGAGCCAAGGGGGTCATTTGTTATATAACCAACAAAATTATTTTTATGTACTACATACAACACTTGTAACTTCATTTATCATGATCTTTAATAGGGATTACTTAGGCTAATGATATAATGGCTTGGGTTGAAATTCATGTCCATTTCAAACATTATCTTGTCATCATTCATACACAATTCAATGTACATATAAAGTGGAAAGAAAAAATCAACAATAATAGATATCCTCAAGTGTCCAAAAAAGGTTTAATATATAATGGATGTGGCCGAACAACCAATATTTGTGGATTGGTGTTTTAAACTTCCGGAATTATAAATGAATCCGAGGAAGATGATTAACCTTGTGGTGGAGTAGTACCTTTGTGATACCCCATATGATATGGATAAGGGTAGGTGGTGTATGGGATCCCACATTGCTTGGGAATGAGAAGTTCTTACTCTTTATAAGGTTCCAATGGAGCTCCAATTGTATCATTAACTAGTCATTTTGGAGTATACGCAATGTAGTTTGGGTCTTCCATTGGGATGTTACAAATGGTATCAAAGATAATCCCAACCAGAAATGTGAGACTTGAGCCATGCCACCTACAATGGACAGGCCCGACGAGGACGTCGGGAATTTAAGGGGGGTAAATTGTGATATCCCATATGATACAGATAAGGGTAGGTGGTGTATGGGATCCCACATTGCTTGGGAAGGAGAAGTTCTTGTTCTTTTTAAGGTTCCAATGGAGCTCCAATTGTATCATTGACTAGTCATTTTGGAGTATACACAATGTGGTTTGGGCCTTCCATTGGGATGTTACAACCTTTGTGGTACGTTGTGCTTGGGCCACTATAAACTTGAGGCATCTAGTGGACTAAATTAGATTGGGTTGCATATGGGCCCAAGTATTTCAATTCTTTTTTACCTATGGTTTGGATTATAAAATTTTGTTATTTAAGTTGGTTAAATATTGGTATGGTTTGATTTTGTTATCTAGGTCGTAATTCTACTACTTTTTTGTTATGAGGTTTAGATAGTACAGTGTAAAATATCAGGTAAGTAATGTTCCTATGCTTTTGCCCAAAAATTGGTCTTTTTTGTACACACACTCGGCACACCTAGTTTAAAAGGAAAATATTTTACTCGAAGGGACCTCCACGAGCCAATCTTTGAGGACATCCTCAAGCCTGTCTTAGAGGTTTCTAGCCAATCTCGATGGTCCCCTCGAGTATATCACATTCACCTATAGTAATCCTACATGCCTCCATGGCTTATGCTTCTATTTTATATCTTGCACTTGTTTAGAATAGAGTAAACAACAAAGAAAATTTATCTATGCTATTAGTTTCGTTAATAGTAACAAGAAAATTGCTCCTAAAAGGTAATCACAAAATATTGCTTTCACAGTAGAATTTAATCAAATTTGCCAAAACTTTGCACAAACAACAATAAACAAGAAAAGAAAAAGAAGAAAACAACTCGTTCAAAAATGGGAATGTCATCATTTTGTCTTCCTTGTCCCTAATTGTAATCTTATGTTTGTTTTTTTCTTGGGTTCAATAATGTTATTGTTGCTTGAGAAAGAGACAGAGAGTCCTTGGTTGTTTGAGGAGCTTCTTGGTTCAACCTTTTGATCAGGTGCAATCATTGATCCTTCCTCGTGAACATTACCGAATATGATATTCAATGAGTTTCCCTACTCAGCCACTGGGTTATAACTAGCTCCTTTCGATGGTGGTTGCTGCACTAATTTAGGCAACATATCCCAAACTGTTTTAGCAGAATTTATATCATTGATCTGAGATTGTATTTCCACCCCACATGAAATCTAAATTGCATGCAAAGCTGCAGCATTCTTCTTCCTCCAAGCTTTGAATTCCACTGCATCATCTTCTGGTTTTGGAGGTTCTGTGGTTGTTTCAAAAATATCCCAAAGATCTTGAGCCAAGAGATAGTTTTTAATGCAAGCACTCTAGTTCGCGTAATTTTCATTTCTAAGAACCTCAAGAACAATTGTGCTTGAGAGCATACTTGTAGCCATGTTCAATCTGTCGAAATCAAGAAATATATTTACAATTAGATGAAACTTGAAAGATATATTGACATCATGATACGCATTTCAATTTCCTGTTATGGATATAAATAAGTAAATTTTATCTCTTCCCTTTGACTTAAGTCTTTCAGGACAAGGATTTTCACATGCATGGTATTTCAATAGAATTCCTGAATTTGAACCTTGACCTTTCAATTCATTCTAAATAAATATTCCATATGTTGGGAGAGTTTGACCCGCAAGTGAAATAGAGTATTAATAATATGTATTTTTATCACCATGCCAGTGCTAAATGCTACTGAAAGATGATAGAAAATGGTAAACAACGTTGGCCTTGATCTTCATCTAGTGTATTTCAATTTATATAAAGAGGACCTATGTTCTTATTACTTTATATAGGATCTCTTCCTTACAAAGAGGACCTGTATAAAGAAGAAGAAAACAAACCTTAAACCCTGTCTGGGAGAACCAAAGAAATAAGAGAAATGTATCGCAAAATCTATGAAACACTCTTTGATGATATATTTTCAATGTCTACTAGTCATGTTGACCGTAGTTATTATTTACTATTATTTCCTATAATAAAATCAAGAGAAAACAAATGTGTGGATGTGGACATAGTTTTAGGATTATGAGGATTTTAATGGTTACAAAAATAAAGGTTAATTAAATATTTTAGGTTTTAATTGCAAGTACATGCTTAAGTATAAATTTACACAAATTACATGCCTATTTTAAAGGTTGAGGAATGATATTCGTTTGGCCCTGTTTTGGGGAAATTTAGAGAATGTGTAAAATTAAGGTAAGCAATGCTCCTACGGTAAGTTTTGCCAAAAACTGACTAAGATGAAATCTAAAACGTTGATCTGATTCTACGATATTATCTGTTTAGTATACTATTTATGTTATTGCATTGTATTTGAAACCCCTAAAGTATAAGATTTTGTTCTGTCCGATTTCTAGCCCGGCCACGAGATATAATTAAGGGTGTCAAATTGTATTAACGGGTCATGTTTGTGTTGTGTCAAGACATGTATATTATATTATATGGGTCAACCCTAACCCGACCTGTTAAGCTTATCGTGTTAAAATCTCAAACCCTAACACGACCCATTAATATAATGGGTCATGTAATATCAACCCGTTTTGACTCGTTTATGTAAATAGGTTGAATATACTCGAAATGAACCCATTTGACCTAGTTAAGTTTAGCATAATTTTATATAAATGTTAAAATCACAATATGTATAAAAAAATATAAAACTAGCTACAAGTCCAAAATTACAATTCTAACAATAAAAATATTGAAATTAAAATCCTAATAATTTGATTTTAAGGTATAAAGGTATAATTGTAACTTTAACTTTTTTAATGAGTCATAACGGGTCATAATGGGTTAACACGTTATCAACCCGTTAAGCAATCGTGTCTTAACAGCTCAACCCGTTTTGACCCAAACCCGTTAAAGCTAAACCCTAACCTACTTTTATCGTGTCATGTTCTTGTTGGGTTAACGAGTCGTGTCACATATTGTCACCCCTAATATAATAGTGGTCTCTCATTTCTTGCCCCACCAAGGGATATAATAGTGGATTCTAACCCTACCATGGGAAATAATAGTGGCCTCTATTTTGAGTGCAATTGCTTTGGTGATTTGGTGATTTATGTTCTGCTTTGCTATCTGGAAAATGCACAAACCTACCATGGGGTAAACATGGCCTCTGTTTTGAGTGCACTTACTTTGGTGACAAAATAGGGATTTATGTTCTACATAGCTAATAACAGATATGTACAATCCTACCATAGGAGTAAATACGGCCTTTGTCTCGAGTGCACTCATTTTGGTGACAAAACATTTATCTACATTTTGTTTGGCTATCCACAAACATGCACAACCCTGTCATGGGAGTAAGCATGGACTCTGTTTTGTTTCTGATGTTGTTTAATATGCTTGTGTGTAAGGTCTTTTGTATATATTATTTGACAAATAAATGTTTCAGAAAATATAATTGCTATTGTTTTTGAGAATTTTTTGCTTCTACATTCTGTAGCTGGCTCACGTTTACACACTACTATAGGTTTGCTACCTTTTGATTCGGTGGACTCACCTTTTGTCCCCTATTTTTTTAGATACTTTGTGGTTATAACAATTAGAATAGATGACACATGACAGGATTATAAGAGAAAGGTGGTATAAGTGGGTTAGTATGAGTTCAAAGATTTTTTTTTACAATGTTTAGTTTATTCTATTTGGAAGAATTTTTAAGCATTTGACTTTGGAGGATAATTATATCGTAGTTTTATATTTTATGGATTTCATGTTAAAAGGTACGTTGCGATTATGCATGGGGCTTCACAAAATATATACGAATAACATGGTAAAGTAACGTTACCCTTGTAGAACTCCTTGCATAAACTAGAAACTACCATATTTGTAACGCCCCGTCTCCGAGGGTCCGGAGAGTTAACTCATATTATCTGATAATCAACTCCAACGTTACTAATACCCTTCCAAAAGCTTCAAGTCAAACGTAAGCACTTTAAATTTAATTAACCACACATACTTGTATATAAAATCCTCAATACAGTAACCCCAAAAATTACCAACTTCTCTACATATCACTTAAACTCACATTTCAACAATATAATTATCAAAAATCACCAACACCCATCGAAAATTTTCTATTCTTAATCCACTATTCCTAAGTCATCTCACCCAATTCTTCATAGCTTGATCCTCAGCTGAAATATCCAAAAATCATCTGAAAATATTGGAGATAAAAGGGGGTGAGTTATCAACAACTCAGTAAGCAGAGAACATATACTAGTATGCAAACATGAGCATTTACAGATTTCAAAATGCAGAACAAAACACTTTATTTTCATAATGCAGAGCCAGAACATATTATAAAAATATCAGAGCGAAAGCTCAAAATATTTTTATTCAAATTCTTTTGGCATAGCATAACTGACCACCATCATACCAGAGCATCATATTGCATCAGAGGCCATGTTTAACCCCCGTGATAGGGTTGTGCAAACCCCGGTAGCTAACCTAATAGAAACAGAATGTGAATCTTCCCCTTATTTATTCTCGGAGCCTTGAGTGTGCAGACAGGAAAGACCACCAGAAAATCACTTTGTTTCCAAAGTGGGTGCACAAGAAACAGAACAGTTGGTACCAACCCAAACAGAAGCCACTATTAGTACTCGTGGTAGGTCAAATAGGTCACCATCCACAAACCACATCCCGATTCAGAATGTCATGCTAAAAGTTTTCAGAAATTACATCATATCAGAATACAGAACATCTTCAGAACATAATAGAGTTTTCAGAAATCACATTATATCAGAGTACATAATATCATCAGAATAGAACAGAGTTTTCAGAAATCACAAAACATAATTTTATGCACAAACTTTCGTATTCGCTCTCTTTTGCACAATTCAGAAGTAAAATGTAAAATAGCTCATGTCTACACCAGTCATGCAGAAAATATTTTATTCTTAAACAGAATCTCATGAGTAATGCAGAACAAATAACTGAGGTAGTTCAAATCTCTTTTCATAACAAAACATGCATATTTTCAACAATCAACCTCAGTCTATTTTATTTTTATGCAAATCTAGCATAGGAACCACATTTACCTGGACAACTTAGGCCTCGTTTGTTTTGAAAGTATCTCATCTCATCTCATCTCATCTAATCATTACAACTTTCCCAACTTCCAATACAAAATAAAATAAACAATTCAACTTTTTCAAATCTCAAAACAAAAATAATATTAAAAAATATACTTTAACAATATTTTATTCAACTTTTTAACTTTAATCTCATCTCATCTCATCTCATCTCCGAAAACAAACGAGGCTAAGCTTTTCAGAATTTTTCCCAAAAATGTCGAGTCGACTATAAATCGTCACCTAAAAAAATAATTACATAATTTTCGTAAGTTTCTAATCAATCACGGATTTCGATATTTAAGCCTAAGCTTCTTAAATAACCTATTTTAATTCCTAAAAACTTAAAATTTTCATAATCCCAAAATATATCATCATTTCCTAAAATCACCAATATCTACCATAACCCACGTCAAACACAAAACACTAATATTTAAATCTGAAACAGCCAACAAATCTCGTAACATAAACCAATCACACAAACAACTCTATCATCCAATCCAATCGACCCTCGCACTCCCCGGACTCAGTCCGGCAAAACCAATCAATAATTCAATACAGTGTAATGAGTTAGTGCAAAATACATTTAAATCACAAGAGTTCTTTGGAAAATACTTACAATGACATAATATAATTTTGGAAAGATCACGGAGCTGTATGAAGCGACAACGCAGCAACAAAACAGTGCCAAATCAAAGATCCACTTTTGAACGGGTGCAAACGAAGACCCGAAATTGATAGGTTAGGGCCTAGGGATGTCAGTGAAGCTAGTGATGGTGGTGGTTGGCCGTGGGTGGTGGCGCAAAGGGTGGTTTAAGTGCAAAAATACCCAAAACGGAAATATTGATGGTGGGGCTTCACCGGTGATAGATCGGAGGTGAGGTTGGGTCCATTGGGTTGCTAGGAGGTCGATGATGATGTGGTGAGAAGATGGTGGCCGGAGGTGGCGCGACGGCGGCGCAAGGAGTGCCGCGGCTTGGTGATGCGCGTGGGAGCTAACGGCGGCGCGTTGGGGCTGAGATTACAGCGGGGTGGTCACCGGTGGCTGGGGAGGACGGTGGGTCGGGCAGTGTGGCGCACGACGGCTCGAGGCGGCGGGGTTGGGTGGATGAAGGAATGGACGGAGAGAGGGAGGGGGAGAGTCGTGCGCGCGCGAGAAGAGGCCAGGGAAGAAAAGAAAGAAGAAAGAAAGGAAAAGAAGAAAAGAAGAAAAAGAAAAGAGGAAAGAGAAAATGTAGGGAACGAAATGAGGTCCAATCCTCCCATCTTGGGTCACAAAAATGATCAAACAGAAACGATTTTAAAATAGTAAGTGAAATAAAATAATTCAAACATAATGATTAAAATGAAAATAAATAATTAAACCCAACAATAAGTTAATTTAATTTGAGAAGAAATTTAAACGCATAACAATAATTAATTTAGAGAAAACATTTCAAAAAATAATTTTCGTAAACTAAAAATCATAAAAATAACTCCACTAAAATTCCAATAGTTTTAAAACAAAAGAATAAATTTTTGAATAATTAAAAATATTCTCTCATTAAAAATACACTAAAATACGGGGTGTTATAATATTAAAGTTGGTGACTTTCTTCCGGATAACAAATGAAAAACATAAAAAATAGAATAATAGTTAGATCACTTGATAGAAATGATATGGAGAAAAAAATTGGATTGAAGTTGTGGGACTTCACTCATGTTACCTAGAATGTGTAATGGTCTAACAAGAAGTACGTTAAGAATTAAGGAATTATTGTAATGTCTCAAATCCATTTTTGCAGATAGTAATGGAGGTAGAGTAAAGAGACCATTGCACTCGATTCATGACATTTGGCATCTTCCAGAAGGGGAGCGAATTGATATGGAGCTCAATAATCTTGGTCAACCCATCAAAAAGCAAGACTCAAAGGTGGAAGGTTTGGTGGCCTAATAGTGAGAACTAATAAGTTGGTTCCAATAATTTATAGGGATTGGAGGTCGGTGCCTAAAACCATAAAGGAGGAAGCGTGGGGTCTCATAATGGTATAGAACTTTTATTAAACCATTATTATTAATTAAATAGGTATATTTTGAAAATTTTGTTGAAAAGCAAGACATATACTTGTGCAAATTTATTTTGACTGTAGGGCAAGTTTAAAGTTCCTAATGACAAATTTGATGCATTCAAAAAATGGATACTGAAGAACCTGGGGAAGAAATTGAAAGACTACAAGCACGAATTGAAGAAAAAGTTACTTCATGGAAAAGACACCTCTACAGCACAAATGGTGGCAAGGGCATGTCCCAATATGGTGGACTTATCGCAACTACCGTAGTTGGCCAATCTTTGGTTTGATCCAAAATATATGGTAACAATGCACGTATTTCTCTTATAGATTTAGAAAGTCAACCAACTAGTTATTTTAATCATCATTCTCATAATTTTTGGAATGTTGTAGTCAAAATGTAATAAAAATAAGGAGTGTCGTAAGAAGGTGGTGGTTGTCCACAACGGAGGATCAAAAGATTATGCAATATATGCCAATGATGAGGTATTTATTTAATTAGTATTATTTACTATTGAATATTTTTTAGTTATTTGTTTTCAATATATATGTTTAATCTAGAATATTGGACGCAATAGAAATCAACTGGGACATTGCCAAGTTGAGCCCAGTTGTTTGTCACGACCCATAAGAGAAAGGATGACATCCATTAAAATAATGAGACGAAGAAAAAAGTGGTATGTTTATTTTCAATTTATTATTTTTAATTTTGATGGATTTATAAGATGAAGAATGTATATTTTTTATTATCTATTACAGGCTGAGATGGAGGAACTTTTAACACAGCACACAAGTCCCATAGAAATGGCGTCTGGATGAGGTCTGCCTTTATTTCCAGAGGTTTGACCAATATCTGCACACTGAGGGGAAGGATATACCCCACCATGGTCCGCGAGTTCTGCATGGAGATGTTGACGATGCTTCAAGATGCAGCTACTCACACCGTAACTATACATAGTGTTCAGTTCGAGGTATCGGCATATGTCATCTCTGAGCTACTCGGGATCCATCACGTATCCGAGACATCGTCAAGTTTAAGGCCAGAGATGTAGACCGGTCGGAGGGCAAGGGGAGTGATTAGCCTTAGGATGATGATTGGGATAAAGATTTCTTCATTCTCATTAGGAGATACCGCACATCATTCGATAAGAAGAACACGTTCTCCCAGACGTTGCTATTGCCATTTTTCTGCATGTTGCATTTCATAGTTATAACAAACGTGAATCCTGTGACACATAAGGCCACATTCAGTCGAACTCACGCACAGTTCCTCCTACGAGTGGCACATGGAGAGCCCATCAACTCGCCTTAGTCTTCTAAACGAATTATGTGATTATTGGTTTATGTGAATACGATGGGGTTATGATTATGTTTTGGGATATGGTGTTCTAGTACATTGTGTATCACTCAAAGAAGAAAAATTATCTGCTACATTTATTGCATAATGGTAGATACATGTTAAGTGTATTGCATCCTTAACTGTCATGAACGAGGGTATTTACCCTTGTACTGCATATCTCGACACTTTAAAGTTTTATTAAATCTCAAGCGTAGTTTGGGGGCGTTACAATTTGTCTAGGTTGAATTTGTTTCACCCTCTTATTGGAGGGTGTAAATCCTATAAATGTACCACATCTGGTCTGGAGGGGCTCTCTAGTTCTTGTTATAATATACATATTTTTAGTAGCATAAGTACTTATTGATATAAAGTTTGTAAATAGATATGTATCATAATTAATTGTGTATATAAACTATATAAGCTATTGTTGTCATTCGAATAAAACGTGATCTTCCCAGCCAAACTTTCACATAGTTTGGAAAGTGATAAATGTTTCAGATGCACGCGTAGAAGTTTTTGAAGATAAATGATGTGTAAGCTTGACTCTTGTTATTTTTAAAAAAAAATATTGAAACTCTTGAAATTATAATCTATTATAATGATAGAACTTCTATATAGTTCTACTCGACTCATATAAACCTGAATAATTATGTAAATATTATTTTAATAGTATTACCTTTTATTTATTAATGAGAATATCATAGATATTTAGAAGGGTAAGAGAAAACTCTGTTCCTAATACTATTGTTGTAATTGTTTGAATCCTCATGATTATAATCTGCCTACTACTTGTTGGAACTCATTACGATCACAACCTTAATTTGAATAGGTATATTATGTGGATTTTCACTAAGTTCAGAATTTTCAATCAAGTTTGTAGAGAAAATCACTGGTGTTGGCGGCGTTAATATGTTTGGGTGAATTTTGAGGCCACTCCAAGGTGGCTAAGGTCTTCTATTAATTCTCATTTTTTTTCTTTCCACTTTTTTTTTTTTTTAAAAGAAAATGCTTTTGAGGCACGCCTACATGGAACGAGAGCTAGGCTATTCCTAAAAATGTTAAGGGGTGAATCTTAATCGAAAAAAAAAAATAAATTAAAAAAAATAAAAGGCATATCAAAATTTATTATGCACTAATGACCTTATGATGAAATGTAATAGGTCTAACGAAAAAATAATGACAAAGTATATATGAAACACAATCCAACTGCAAATTAACATATTAATAATCTCTCCTTGATGGATATATAAAAGAAAATATATAAATGTTGGCAGCCTTCTCAATCGCTAATTGAACGTCATTAGATTGTATTGAATAAGTTACAACCACTGTTCCATTTTCCTATCGAAGATTCCGGGTCCATAAGTGTTAGGTCCCAACACAAAAAATAAGTAGTAATATAATTTATTCTCTTCGGGTGAGAATGTACCTCAATTAGAATGCAAAATAATTCCTGCCTTTCATTAATAATCTGGGCTACTTAAATACGTAAGCCACTTACAATAATTTCAGAATTGAGGGCGAACTGCTAGCTAATTACTTGGAACCCAACTTGCATGTAAAACAGAATAACATAAAAACAGAACAACGTAAAACAGAGCATGCCCACGTAAAACAGAGCTTTACAACGGAAATAAAAACAACGGAACTAACTACGTAAAATTCGCCGTTTGCAACTGCATGTGACCCATCGCCATGCGACCCAGTCAAGCGTTCTTCTTCCTTCTTCATGTCCCTTTCTTCATGCGCCCATTACGTCCCCTACGTCCACGTTGCACTACGCATGCCTTGTTCCCAGATATTTATCCCAGATATTTCGGATTTGGCCTACGGACCCTTGCTGACTTTCGTGGTTTATCAATATCCCCCCCATTACGTGGAACCTTGTCCTCAAGGTCCATGTCTGGAAACATCTCCGACAGCTGTTTTGTAGGTTCCCATGTTGCCTCTTCTGCTGGTAGATTTTTCCAATGAACCAAACTTTCTTCTACAAATTGAGCCCCTTGTTTTATCCAACGGTGATCTAAAATAGACTGAGGTTCCAACACAACGACTCCATCATCAGTGAATGGTGGCAATTCCGTGTTGTACTGTGTGTTGTCATCTTGAGTGTTGTATCGTTTGAGTAGCGAGACATGAAAGACGGGATGGACACGTGACCCTTCCGGTAATTGAAGCTTATAGGCGACTGATCCGATTTTTTGCAAAATCTTATAAGGGCCATAGAAACGGCTAGCCAATTTCTGATGGACTCTTTTAAAAATCGTGTGCTGGCGATAGGGATGTAGTTTCAGAAGCACTAAGTCATCAACCTCGAACGACACTTCTCTTCTCTTTTGATCTGCAAATTGCTTCATTCGGTTAACCGATCGTGCAAGATTGGACTGGAGTTGTTGCAGTAATTGATCGCGGTTCAGTAACTGTTGATCCACTTCGTGCACTGGTGAGAAGCCTTCGTTGTATGATGGAATGGTGGGTGGCAAACGACCATATAGCGCTTGGAAAGGAGTCATTCCCGTCGATATATGATACGTGGTGTTATACCAGTACTCAGCCCAAGGTAAGTAGAAGCTCCATTTTCGTGGCCATTGGTGTACAAAGCATCTGAGGTATTGTTCAACGCAGCGATTGACGACTTCCGTTTGGCCATCGGTCTGCGGATGATATGCGGAGCTGAGCTTTAGTTTGGTGCCTGACATTCTGAAGAATTCTTGCCAGAAGTTGCTCACAAAAATGGGATCGCGGTCGCTGACAATTGATCTGGGCATTCCGTGTAGCTTCAGAACGCCCTCCACAAATTTTTCTGCAACACCTTTAGCTGTAAATGGATGTGTTAAGGTGAGGAAGTGGGCTGACTTACTGAGCCTGTCAACGACTACCATGATGGTATCCTTGCCTTGCGATGTTGGTAGTCCTTCAATAAAATCAAGTGTGATGTCGTCCCATACTTGGCATGGAATAGGTAGAGGTTGTAGGAGTCCTGCCGGCGCCAAAGTTTCTGTTTTAATTTTCTGGCATACCTCGCAACATTTAATATACTCTTGGACTGATTTGAGCATCCCTGGCCAATAAAATTGTTGCCCCAATTTTTTGTAAGTGCGCAGAATGCCAGAATGGCCGCCTACCTTGGTGTCATGCATTTCGTGAAGCAGTTTGTTCCGTAAGGTAGGATCAGCAGGAACGATCACCTTGTTCTTGTAGCGCAGTAGGCCATTGCGCCACACATAGTTTTCGTTGGATTGGTTGGTTGCGAGTCGGCCCTTGGACTGGATATAAGGGTCCTCCCGTGCTGCTTGTTTAATCTCTTCCCATAAATCGACTTGAGAAAAAAATATATTATGGAGGATGGGGCTTCCTTGCTTTCGTGAGAGGGCATCGGCTGCAGAATTTTCACGTCCTGGGCGATATGTTATCTCGTAGTCATAGCCCAGAAGTTTGGCTACCCATTTTTGTTGCTCTAGTGTGGTGATGCGTTGCTCTAGCAAATACTTTAGGCTTCTTTGGTCTGTTTGGATATAAAACTTCCTGCCCAGTAGATAGGGACGCCACAGTCGGATTGCCTCCACAATTGCTAGCATTTCCTTGGCGTATGTGGACCAAGACTTCTTTGCCACTCCAAGTGCCCGGCTCATGAAGGCCACTGGTCTGCCTTGCTGAGTTAATACCGCTCCAATTCCTTCGCCCGATTCATCCGTTTCAATCGTGAATTTATCGTTGAAGTTGGGCATGGCAAGTATGGGCGTGGTTGTCATGGCCTGTTTTAGAGCAACAAATGCAGCTTCTGCTTCCTCATGCCACCCGAATTGGCCCTTCTTAAGGAGATTGGTGAGGGTCCGTGCAATAATGCCATAATTTTTGACAAATTTTCTGTAGTATCCTGTCAAACCCAAAAAACCACGTAACTCGGAAATGTTAGAGGGTCGTGGCCATGCCACCATAGCGGCAATTTTGCTATCGTCGACTTTAACTCCTTGATTGGTGACAATATGCCCCAAGTATTCCAGTTCTTGTTGTCCGAAGGCACATTTGCTAGCTTTGACAAAGAATTGTTGCTGTTTTAGTATCATCAACGCCTGTTTAATATGCAACAAGTGCTGGTCCCAAGTAGGACTATAGACTAATATATCATCGAAGAAAACTAGTATGAATTTTCTAAGGTGAGGACGAAATATTGAGTTCATGATAGCCTGAAAAGTTGAAGGTGCATTGCACAGGCCGAAAGGCATAACCAAATATTCGTAATGTCCATTATGAGTGCGGAAAGCGGTTTTTTGAATATCCGGAGGATTCACTCGTACCTGATGGTATCCGGCCCTTAAATCCAGCTTCGTAAAGTACGACGCACCATAGAGTTCGTCCAACATGTCATCTACTGTGGGAATGGGGAAGCGATCCTTTATAGTGGCGGCGTTAAGTGCACGATAGTCTGTGCAAAAACGCCAATTTCCATCCTTCTTTTTCACTAGAAGAACTGGTGATGAGAATGGACTTGTACTGGGTCGGATGAGGCCTGAGTTTAATATATTTTGAACTTGCTTCTCTATTTCCTCCTTTTGATAGTATGCATACCGATATGGTCTGACATTGATCGGCTCCGTTCCTTCTTTGAGTGTGATGAAATGGTCTATGTCTCTTGCTGGCGGTAAAGTTGAGGGCTCTTGGAATACTTCCGAGAATTCTTGCAATATTTCCTGCACCTCAGGATGTATTTCTTCGGTTGATCCCTTAGTATTGACTTGTAAGCAGATGGCAAAAATCGTGTGGCTCTGGTGAGCCTCTTTGGATAGCTCTTTCATTGATGCATCTGTTATGTGTCCTCCATCTGCCCCTTGCAACCGTCTGGTCTGGTTCTCCCAAAGGAACTCCATGGTCAACTGTTTCCAATTGCACACCACGGATCCTAGCATTTCCAGCCATTGGATTCCCAATACTAAATCCAGCCCGATTAAAGGAAGGGAATAGAGAGTTAAGGAAAAAACAGTGCCTTGCAAGTCCACCCGTACCTGGTCGAAACGCCCTTGGCACTTTAGTTTGTCGCCATTAGCTATTCGCACGTTGAAAGTTTCGGTTGGCGCTACTGGTAGACGCAACCCGTTAGCCAATCTTTCACTGATGAAGTTGTGGGTTGACCCACTGTCGATTAATACGATGATGTTATGAGAGCCAATTTTAGCAGCTACCCGCATGGTTTTGGGTGCAGTCCACCCTGCTAGCGCATGCAGTGTGATTTCGGGTTCAGGAAGTTCCTCGTGTGTCTCTTCCGTTGGCTGTTCCACGTTCCCATCATCACCTAGTAGATTGCTATCATCCTCGCAATTCTCCAGCATGAGTATTCGTGGGCCCTGGCATTTGTGTCCTGTAGTGAAACGTTCATTACAATTAAAGCATAAGTTTTGAGCTCGTCTCTTCTGCATTTCGTCCCATGTAAGCCGTCGCACTGGAGCGGTAGGGCCTGGTGGTGCTGCCCGATTAGTAGGTGGAAGAGCTAAGGGAGCTCGTGTTGTTGGTGCAGGTCTTACAAATCTCCTTTGTCTCGCCAATTGATCATCCTTCATTCTTGCTAAACTAATGGCTTCCTTGAGTGTTTGGGGCTTAAACATCCGTATACCATCCGAGATGTCCATTTTTAAGCCTCCCATAAACGTACCTACGAGAGCTTTTTGTGTCCATCCGTGAACTCGATTGCCCAAGCGTTCAAATTCCCGCTGGTAGTCCCGCAAGGAACCAACCTGCCTTATTCTTGAAAGGGCTTCATCAAAATCTTCACACTCTGATGGCCCAAAGCGAGCCCAGTCGTTTTCAAAGTTTGCCCATGAGAGAGCGCGACCTTCTTCTCGGAGTGTCCTGCGGATCCATTGCCACCATTGGTTAGCCTCTCCTTCCAAGTGATAAGAGGCCAAAGAAACTCTTTGGGCTTCCGGAGTATTCTGGAACTCAAAGAATTGATTCACACGATTGAACCACTCCGTCGGATCATCCCCTGAAAATCGAGGAAGTTCAAGTTTTGCCGTTTTGGAGGATACCACCATTCGTCCCCCCTCGTGACCTTCACGGTTTGGATTACCATGGTTTGGAGGTTCTTGGTTGGCAAGGAGCACATCAGAGAGACGGTTAAGAGTCTCTTCAACGTGTCGCAATCGATCCGCCATGCCCAGCTCCATCCGGTGTAGCCCCTCTTGAACTTCACCGAGTCCAGCCTCCAGATGTTCAATTCTCTCTTTATTGGTTCCCATAGTAAAATGAACCTGGCTCTGAGGCCAATTGTTAGGTCCCAACACAAAAAATAAGTAGTAATATAATTTATTCTCTTCGGGTGAGAATGTACCTCAATTAGAATGCAAAATAATTCCTGCCTTTCATTAATAATCTGGGCTACTTAAATAAGTAAGCCACTTACAATAATTTCGGAATTGAGGGCGAACTGCTAGCTAATTACTTGGAACCCAACTTGCATGTAAAACAGAATAACATAAAAACAGAACAACGTAAAACAGAGCATGCCCACGTAAAACAGAGCTTTACAACGGAAATAAAAACAACGGAACTAACTACGTAAAATTCGCCGTTTGCAACTGCATGTGACCCAGCGCCATGCGACCCAGTCAAGCGTTCTTCTTCCTTCTTCACGTCCCTTTCTTCATGCGCCCATTACGTCCCCTACGTCCACGTTGCACTACGCATGCCTTGTTCCCAGATATTTATCCCAGATATTTCGGATTTGGCCTACGGACCCTTGCTGACTTTCGTGGTTTATCAATAAGTTGAAATATACATGTCTACAAGAAGGGGGAATTGCATCAACACAAAGAGGGTGACAGGAATACTAGCCAAAGATATCACAGGAATAACCATCCATGATTCTTCACCTAGCACAAGTAAAAGACAAGCAGAAAAGGATATCATCATGGTTGCAATGGAGAAGAAAAGAGTGGAAAGGCCTATTATCATCTTTGTGGGCAAGGATTTTAAGAAGTCTTCTTCTGCATAACGTGATGTGAGGATTCCTAAGAACATCAATACAGAAGATGCAGAGGAAAATAGTGATAGAGAATCAGTTATTATAAAGAGACTAAACAGTTTTTTATTGAAGAATATTGGCAAGCCTGTGTCATTGTTGCCTCCTGGAACGGTAAAGGCTGCAGCGAACATGATAGTAAGAATCAGAGCGGCTACCACTGTGCATGAAGTTGTTGTATCCTTCATCCATATCTCACCCTCTTTCATCAAGTCCTTGTGGTTTTTTGTAAACAACTCTCGTGGAGTCATATCATCTTTGTTTTCAACTTTCTTGATCTTTGGAAGGACAATACTCTCAACCTCCGACATATGTAACACAAATTAAAGATAGTTTACCAAAATATAATTGAAGTACATATCAATCAATGACAAGAACCAAGGATAACCCTTCAAGATTTTTTTATAAAATTAGTAATGATATCCCTACAAGTTTTTTTATAACTCTTTTTTAAATTGAAGAAAGTTCTGTAAAATCTGATATTAAAATAGATTATAAAATAGTTACATGAATATATTACTCTAATTGAATATATATATATATAGGACTTGAACTTCAGTACATTCACGTTTTTAATAATTGATTGGTACTTTTAATTTTCCACAACAAAACCGAAAGCTAGAACCATAACCCAAACTGATCAAACCCATTGCAAAACCCGAGAAAATGGAAACCCAAAACAAAAGAAACACCTAATCCTACTTACCAAAAATATTGAGTGTATTTGTGTGTGATGGAACTCCTAGATTTATACAAATTTCAAACTCACAAAGACTATTAATCGTGGACTCACCCAACTAGGAATTTCAATGAGATTGCTCATTTGGTTGAATTGTGTTGATATATAAAATAATAAAATCTACCTCTTTCATCAGTTTAAACTTTTAGAACAAGTGGTGATTTCACATAGAATCAGAGCAGATGTCATGCGTTTGAATCCTGACTCTATACTCTACCCCATTTAATTGTATATTCCACTTGTTGAGTTTACTCATTGAGGGAAAGTTTAGCCTATAAGTGAGAGGTAGTGTTAGGATATAAAATAATAAAATCTACCTCTTTTCATCTGTTTAAGCTTTAGGAACAAGTGGTGATTTCACAAATTGATGCCTTATTACACCTAAAGTTCGGTTGTATTCTTTTCCTATATATATATAATATATTTGTCTTCCTCATCACATTTCGTGTCAGTTGTGCTAAAATAGCCACGGCTTGCAGTAATGAAGAAGAGTATATCAGGTAAATATATATAGAAAGTGAGAAAGATGACCTTAAACCATTGTAATTCTCTTTGCATTTGTAAAGCTGCACCTGGTATGCGATTAAGCATAATGGAAACTGGTGGCATCCCTGCCATATGTAACATATTGTTGCCAGAGTTATCTCTATCATATGTGATGTTGTTCTTCGCATCTAGTCCATATATAAGACTAAAGATTTTAGCTTGGCGGCATAGGACAGCATACGAGAACATATTTCTTAAATTGCCATCTTTGCTCCACAAAAGATCTGGATTCGCTTTCACTACATCGTGAACAAACTCAAAAACACCTTCTTTGATTGAACGAAAAATGGCTTGATAAACACAACCTTTAAGCCTTCCTTCCACATCTGAAATTAAAATTTCTTTGCACATATGATGTAGAAGTTGACGGGATTGCTCATGGACCAGCTTCATTTCATATAAATTCTCGATATCTTTGTCAACAAACGATCACAATTGATAATTTAATAAAACAAAACATTAATACATATAAAAAGGGATAAAAAGGTTCAAGCAAATAGATAAATTTGGAAAATGAATTTTGCATACGTACCCAAGAGTTTAATGAGTTTTGAAAATGGTTGGCGCAATAGGGCTATAACTGCAAAGTAGAAACGAAATTTAATCACGTACACACATTAGAAGATTGTTCAAATATATTATTCTAAAATACTATGAAATTTGCTCATATTCCCATCACACAACTTAGGTAATAGAAAAATAGATTTGCGAAACCTTATTTTGTAACTAAGTTTATTTGCTTTCATGGTATATTGAGAGCAACTTATAATTAAGTTCATCGTTGTGTTCCAAATTTGGTATTCTTAAGAAATGACAATTGTTGATACTATTTTTCCATATAGTTTTCAAGACCAATTAATGAAGTGGATCAAGTCGGCCACACTTCATGCTTCCTCTTCAAGATCAATCTCTTCAACATGTCACATTGTCCCAAACTTTATGGCCACACTTATCGCCATCCTATCTTGTTGCATGCACTAAAAATACTGCACATTGCATTGACTGGTTCGTAATACACATCCCTATCATTATTAATGTTCTAATGTTCCCTGTTCTGATGGATGACATCACCCCAATTCTCGACCTTGCCGTTCCTAGTAGGGACGCAGCACCTCCACTTAATTGCCATCAAGCCAAATAGCTGGGTGAGGGTGAGGGTGCAAAATGAAGTGCAACTCAGAGGAGTGGACTTAACTGGGTGAGGCTGAAATGAGTAATTTTTTTTTATAATTAAATATTCTCATTCATAATAAAAACATTTTACAGATATGTATCAAACCAAATAGCTTGAGAGAGAAAATATGGAAAACAATCTCACCATATATCAAGTGATTCAACATTCCAAGTATGTCGAGCTAGTCTATGAGCAACCTTATTTTCTAACCTACCAACATACAAAAATTTATATTCAGTAAACAAAAATAACAATTTCCTTGTTTCTAAGAACAAAATACTATGCATAGAAGACATGCCAGCTTCCTTTTGAAGGTCCTGAATCAACATCAAGCAGTCACTTTCAATTATAATCTTTTGAATTCCCATATTAGCACATAGTTGAAGGCCTCTAAAAATAGCCAAGAGTTCAATATCCTCAGGATCTGCCACCTCATTTTCTACCTTGCTAGCCACCATAATGATATCTCCTTTATCATCTCTTAACACCACCCTAACACCAGCTCTATGTAAATCACTAAACATAGCCCCATCCACATTTAATTTTCGAAAACCAGATTCAAGAGGCTTCCAACTGTAGGAACTCTTTAACTCACTACTCAGCACAGATTGCACTGCAGAAAACTCTTTTCTCAAGGATAAATCATGCTCAATTACTTGTCTCGGCTCCATACAGATTTTCTCATTACCAACATGTTCCTCCTAAACTAGAAAGCCCATGCTACCAGAAAGAGTACAACTAAATCATCATTCCTACTACCCTCATGTATCTTTGTTGACATATCCATAACTGACAATTCACTGCCCAACACTCCCACCATAGGTAATAAACTACACTAGTAATGTTTAATCTGAGTGTAGTAAACTAAAGCATTAGGAAGGGTTTCAGTACCTATTTTGTAGAAACAACATACATCCTCCGTTGGCACATTCTTTTTCTTCAAATTTGACATAGTTGGGAGCCCATCTTTACACGCCCTCCAAACAAACACCTTAACCTTATGAGGTATCTTCATCTTCCACAGGGCCCTCCACAAAGACTGCCCTCTGCTAGCTGAAGAGCATTCACCTAAATTTTCTTGCAACTGCCATCTAATAAGTCTGTAAGCACTTCTTACACTGAACATTCCACTCCTTTCCTACACCCATACCCACCTATCTGGTTGATCTCCAGGGGCTATTACAATTTTAAAAATAGTAGAGGCTACTACATTTGGATTGAAAAGGGCTCGAATCTTCTCTACATTCCACCATCTAGAACTAGCATTCCCTATATTATCAAATAGACTGTCCACTGTCTCCATATCCTCCTCTGGCCATATTGCACTAGCACCCCTTAAGAGGTTTGGATGCCCTGGAACCCAGCTCTCAGACCATAACTTAGCAGTTTTATAATCAATGCTCCATCTACATCCTTTCCATAACCATTTCTTAGCTATCCATATCCCTCTCCAGGTAAATGAAGGGTTGTGACCCAACCTAGAATAAAAAAAAGTATTATGTGGAAAGTATTAATTTGCCTTGTATATCCTATAGATCAATGAGCTTTCTGCCTGTAGGATCCTCCAACCCTGCATGGCAAGAAGAGCCATGTTAAAAGATTGCAAATTCTTGAAACCCAGCCCACCTCTAGCTTTTGGTTCACACATTTTTCCCCAACTAAGCCAATGTATTCTCCTCTCATCCTTCTTTTGACCCCACCAAAAATTCGCCATCATGGATTCCAGCTCTTTACATAAGGTTCCAGCTAATAGGAAGCAGCTTATTGAGTAAGTTGGAATTGAGAGAGCCACAACTTTTATCAAAATTTCCTTTGCCCCTTGAGATAGAAGTTGGTCTTTCAGTTTTGCAATTTACTCCAAACTTTCTGCTTTATCTCAGAAAAAGCCATTGTTTTTTATCGACCTTCCACGGGGGAAGGCCTAAGTACTTCTCAAACTGTTGAACCTTAGTAACCCCCCCCCCACAACTGCAGAATTTCCTACTTTACTGCATCTGACACATTATTTGAGAAAACCATAGTTGTTTTCTCTTTGTTTATCTTCTGATCCGATGCCTTCTCATATATATCAAGAATCCTTTGAACAGTTCTATTTTCTTCAACATTTGCTTTGCAGAAAATTACGCTGTCATCTACAAACAACCGATGGTTAACTTGAGGAGCCCTTCTACAAACCCTAATCCCCTTAAGTACTTGGTTTCTCTATGCCTTCTGTAGTAAGGCAGTCAACCCTTCTGTGCATAATAAAAATAAATAAGGAGAAATGGAGTCTCCTTGCCTCAAACCTCTACTAGGGATAATAGGTCCTTTTGGCTCACCATTTATCAACACAAAAAAACTTACAGTAGTAACACTCTTCATAACCATATCAACAAACTTCTTTTCAAACCCCAGATCATTCATAATAGTTTCTAAGAAGCTCCACTCAACACTGTCGTAGGCTTTACTCATATCGAGTTTAAGTGACATATACCCTTGCTTACCTATTTTTTATGCTTTAAATAATGAATCAATTCATAGGCTACAAGGACATTGCCAGTAATAAGTCACCCCGACACAAAAGCACTGTGAATCAGACAAAACATCAGGTAGTATTTTCTTCAATCTATTAGTAATAACCTTTGAGATCAGCTTATACACCACGTTACATAAGCTGATGGGTCTAAAATCAGCAACATTTTCAGTGACTGTCTTCTTTGGAATCAAATTAATAAAGGTGTGGTTCAAGATAGACGGGAAATCACCAGTTTGTAAAGCTTTTAAGACTGCTGCTATCATTGCTTTTCCAACTACATGCCAATATTTCTGAAAGAAAATTGGTGCCATTCCATTAGGACCTGGGGCCTTTTAGGGGTTCATCTCTTTCAATGCATCAATAACCTCCTTTTTAGTATAGGGCCTAGTCAAATCTTCATTAGTCAAAGTTGTTACCCTTCCCTCTAAACATTCCAGGAAGTCTGTTTGACCCCTATCATAGTAGCTGAGAACAAGTTCTGAAAATACTCCAAAATGATCCTATCTTTTTTCTCCCCTTCCTGCCATTCACCATTAGCATCTTTTAATCTCTTACTGCCATTTCTCCTTCTTCTATGAGAAGCTTTTGTGTGGAAGTATTTTGAATTCTGGCCCCCCCTCTTTTAACCATAATGCTTTTGAACGTTGTCTCCATATGGTCTCCTGTAAATATTGAAGTTTTGGCTTAACTTTTCTTAACTGATATTAGACCCTGTCAAAATACACACGATTCCACACTGCTAGTTTTTGGCTGCAATTAGAAATCATAGCCATCACCTCTTCCATATCATTCCCTTCAGTATCATTCTTCCATGAATTTTCAATAATCTTTTCACACTCTTTTTCCCCTACCCACATGGCTTGAAACTGAAACAATCTCTGTCTTGCTCTTGGCAAAGCTCCCCCTTCCAACTCTAACCAAATAGGGAGGTGATCAGAGTAGGCCACATAATAATGAGTTACAATAGCATGTGGGAAACAGGTACACCAATGGGTGTTTGCCAGAAAACGATCTAGTCTTTCACTGATACATTGCACCCCCTCTCTCCCATTTCACCAATTAAATTGTGGCCCTTTAAGGCCTAAATCTCTTAAGGCACATTGATTAATCATATCCCTAAACTCCCCCATTTGTTTTTCAGCCTCCTCCTGCCACCCCTTTTCTCATTGAGGCTAACTATTTTGTTAAAATCACCAAAAACTACCCCCTCCCTTCTGCATAAAGATTTAATCAAATCCCAAACCACATGCCTATACTTTGTATCAGGATGCCCATATACACTTGTGATAAACCAACACTCATCACAATTTCTATGAGACCCCTCAGTTTTAATACAGGCATCAATATGATTCCTAGAGTAACTCAAAATAGTAAGCTCAATATCTTTTTTCCACAATAGTACAATTCCACCACTTCTTCCTTCACAATCAATAGCTAAGGAATTCAGAAAACCAAGTTTAAACTTACATTTCTCCATAGCACGAGCTTCTAGTCTGGTTTCTTGTAAAAAAACTACATCGGACCCTTCCTTCGTGACTAGGTCTTGAAGAGATCCAATGTCGTGTGGGTTCCCAAGCCCCCGGGCATTCCAATTGAGGAGTTTCATGGCTCCCAGTGGGGCTGAACGTCATCCACCGCCGATATCCTCATTTTCCTCTCTTCAATCTTTATCCACCCTCCCATGTGACTAGTTCTTCTTTGCAACTCGTTTCTCTTCTCCTTCTGTCTCGCCAATCTCTTTTCTTTTTTTTACCGTTACTTTCTAAACCAAAACAGCATTCTGGGTCAATGTTGGGTTGCTAAAATGGGATAGACATTTCCACTTACAGGCTTCCTTTTCATCGGGCTTACTTTGTGTTACTAGACTCTTCACCACAGTCCCTGGGCTCTTCCCCGCAACTATAGCCTGTTTGTTTTTTTAGCAATGACAGCTCATCTCTCTGCATCAATCCCTCACATTTTTAACTGAATTTCGTAACCACCACTTCTTCTTTCCTTTTGTGCCCACATTCCATGCATTCCGTAACCACCTCATCCGTCTGCATTCCATTAGTCCCCCTCCTCTACAGGAATATTCCCCACGATTTTGGAACCCTCCATGTCATCATCTCCTTCCTCCTGCGTTGATTGTATCGGCATATCTATCGTACTGCCATCTTCATTTGTAACAGTTCCCAGAGTAGCCACTGGAACTGCCTCCCTATTGGCAAAAACTTTCTGTCGTCGTTCCCCACCTCTAGTTCCATAGCCATCTGCTCTCATCCATATGCCATAGGAGAACTCGCATTTCTAGTCTCTACCCTGTGCTGACCTCCCCAACTCACATTCCTTATGCCTATGGCCCAACCGACCACAGCAATAGCAAAAGTTTGGAAGGCACTCATATGAGAATCTAATCCATTATGTTGTCCCCAAACCGAAATTTATCATGTTCCCCCTGAGCAGGGGCTTTGTTATATCCACCTTATTGTTACTCGCATAAATTCACCCCATACCATTTCCCCTGCCACAAAATCCACTTCCACAACCTCATTGATCCTACTTCCTATCAGCTCACCAATATACTCATTCCTTGCTCCAAGAGGTAACCCATGTAGGTGAACCCAAAACAGGGCCTCTGTAAGTCATATCTGGTGGACAGGTTGAAGTCCTTCCACCTCTTTCAGCAATACCAAATGTTTGTCAAAATACCAAGGACCATTACAGACCACTCGCTCCTTATCTTTGATATCACCAAATTCAACAAGACTTAACATGGCTGTCAAATCCTGAAACCTAATATTCTTCATTAGCCTCCAAATCCTCTTCATCGTCTGTTTAAAAGCTTCTAATCTATTGTAATGCTGCGCTGTTAATACTTGTGTGATCAAGCATAACCTTCCACAATTGAAGGCATCTTCCAGCTTATGAGTCTCCACTTGAATCTCCTCTTGTTCCTGATCCGTAAGAGTCAATCGTTTATATAGTTCCTCTAGATTCTCCTCCATTGCGAGAATCGGAGTCCGACAGTATAGAAAATAGGGGTTCAAACCACTTGTATAGAGCCAAGAAAGAAAACAGCTCTAGTTGGGTCAGAGATCTAGATAGAGGAGCTCAATTCTTTTATCCTTGCTGAGATGAAATGAGTAATGTTATGTCGGGTAGACAATGCATGAGTACTTAAGATATGCTAGTTAACACCACAAGATCGGAGAAATGAAGTTGTACATGCAAAATATGATCCTTACTGCAAATGAAAACCTAGCTTAACTACGTAAGTACGTACCTGATGATCTGTTAGTTTTTACTGCATCGCTTTGGCGTCCCTCGTCTTTTTGAATTATCAAATGAACTTCATTGGTAGTCGTACCATTTGTCGATTGAATGTGTATACCTTTCAGATCATATAAATGTCAATGAATCACAAAATTAATAATTATAAAATGCTTAAGCCTAATTATTAATGCATGCAATGCTTGCCTACAATGTCAGGTACGTGTGTGTATATATAAAAAAGTAACAGAAATAGACACTACAACAAATTTGAGATTTTGGGACGAAATTATTTAGGGACGAAATTTTTTTCGTCTCTAAAAGTCATTTTTTGGGACGAAATTTAAATTTCGTCCCAAAAAATCGATGAATTTAGAAAACCGTTCGAACGTCAAAATAACCGATCGAACAGTTTTTTCTGCGACGAATTAAATCGTCCCAAAAAATTTTTACTGTTCGAACGTGAAAAAATACGTTCGAACAGTAAAATTTGGCGGATAATTACTTTATTATGGCGGGAAAAGTTCAAAAACGTTCGAACGAGAATTTGTTGTGTTCGAACGGAACATATTTGGTGGCAAATCCTGGCAGGAAGCTTTCTAAACCGTTCGAACGGAATATATTTAGTTAGAACATATTCAAGCACCACATTTATACATTCGAAGGTATAATATTAATCTCGGTACGAAACTCAAAATATAAAAAATATCTATCATATATACAAATTCATTAATTAATTTTATGTAATTAATTTTAAAATATTTTAATGATTTCTTTTACGTTAAATAAGATATTTAGTAAATAAATATTATCAATCACATACATATTAATCAACCAAATAAAGCAAATTATCAAAATGCCATATATATTGTTCATAATTACAACAAAAGAAAATATAAATAAAAGATAAAAACTATGATGCGAGGTCTCTACACACATCCTCGACTGCAGCTAATTGTGTCTCTACTTGTGTCAGTCGAGTACTAACTGTGACCTGAGTTGCATTATTGGCATTAATCGCTGTACGTAACTCATCAACCTCTGTACGTAACCCAGAGACGGTAGCCATAATCTCTGTACGCAACTCAGACATGGCAGTATGCACTGCATCAATCACTGCTGATGTGTGTACACCGATCTCAGCACGCAATATGTCAGCCAGCTCCTCGCGAATATATGTGCATGATGTCTCAGCCTGTGTAGATGTCTCACCAGCCGATACTCCAGTATCTCCTGGCTGCCCATCTCTCTGAATCTCAGCCCTATCTGGAACAGCTCCACGAAAACGAAATCTAGAGTGTCCCGTGCTCCGTGATAGGGTGGTGCTGTTGATCGGTGCCATCGGAAATCGGGAACGCTCGGCAGGTTCGGGCACAACCCCGGCATGTAGCAAAAATCGAGTGATGAGGATCCCAAACGGCAGTATATCTGTCGTAATAAACCGTGCCTCTGATCGGATCCTCTCAAATATATAACCAACGAGGTCGATCGGGATGCCACGAGCGACCCGTATCATAAATCTCGCTCGATCCATGCCGACCTCGGTCTTGTGCTGCCGTGGGTCAATATTGTTGGCAATGATCAAATTCATAATCTTGAAGAAAGAAGATAAATCTGCCTGCCTAATACTCTTGGAGCCATCATACACTGGAGCATCTGACCAACAATCAAGTCTCTGACCTTGTGATCAGCAAGTGTATCTATCTCATCTGTGTAATCTAGTCCCTCGTCCTGAGACTGAGCTGCATCACCTGAAGGACCAGACTCTCTAGGCGGGAGGTTTGGGTAGGCATCAAGAAGCCTAGGAATACCCAGATATGCAGCGAGTCCATCCGCTGAAAATATAACAGGAGCTCCTCGGACACAGATCCTATATGCCCCTCCATCGTCTGGGCTAGCAGCACCGAGCTCTTTATAGAACTCAGTAACGATCTCAATGAAGGAAACGAGCTCCATTCCTTCTTCTCGCTGATCTAAGATTGGTGCCCAACCACGATCATTGAATACTGATGGGAGGGAATGACCCTCCCATATAAGAGCGACAAAATCAGACAGTTTTACTTGTCGCTCAAGTAAAACGGTCCGCTCTCGAACTGTTTGGATGGAAGGTTCTCCTGATCTACCACGTTTACGGCCCCAAGAAGACATTATTATGATCCTGCAATTTAAAAAATAAAATATACATTCAAGATTAGTGATAAAATCTAATTACGACTAAAAGATTTACAAAATTATATACTAATAGCAATTTAATAAATTAATTGATAGAACATATAATCAATTAAACGATGAAAACAATTTAATAAGCTAATAAAATGTTAATGGATTTAATTTAATAATTACCGTTCGAACGTCTAAATATATGTTCGAACGGAAAATTAATAACGTTCGAACGTGTCTATCAAGTTCGAACGTACAGGTTTACCGTTCGAACGTACTGGTTAATACCGTTCGAACGTAAAACAGATCTAACTTGGCCATGGCTGAGTCAACTCAGCAGCCATGAAAATACTCAAAAATGTTTCGATTCCGTGGTTTCTTCGACTCAAAAACAAAGTACTCTTCATTTCTAAACATCCTACGATAGATTTATGATGTTCTACGGTAATTATTAATGAAAAAATGTAATTTTAAGAAAAAAAACCAAATAAAACCATAAATCGGAAAATAAACGGTAAAATGAGTTTGAAAGTACATACCTTTAGTTGGGAGGAAAAATGTTGTACGTATGTGTTGATCACGACGGCAGACGGCGGTGAAGAGCGTGCGTTCAAACGTTTTCTCGCTTTTTCAAACGGTGGAGACGGCGGCGTGAGAGGAAGGAAGCCCGCGATAAACTTATACCTGCAGAACCGTTCGAACGTTAATATTAAACGTTCGAACGTTAATATAAAACCGTTCGCCCGTTAGTGTTTCACGTTCGAACGGAAGTTTTATAAGTTTATTAAAAAATATATTAAATGTATACTATATTTATATTCATATAAATTATTATAATATATATACTATTATAGTAGATTATATATACTGTAATCTACTATGTAATATTATAATATATATTATAATAGTAGAATACTTTAATTGAAAGCATAATATCTTATAAAATATTTTCTTATAGTATAATAGTAATATATCATAATACTTTACTATCAAAGTGTTATATATGATATATTAAGATATATATAGTACCATATAATAGCATGTAGTACTATATGGTATGAGTTTATACTTAACTAATATATGTCATATTACATATTCCATTATACTTTACCTACTAAAGTTATATATGATATTATACAACATATATACATAGAGTATAGATTACTTATAATATACTATCATCTTATAAATTTCTCTAAACTTTATTATGTGACCTTAGTATATTTGGGGCTATATATATGTGAGTATATATTACTAATACATATGATCTTAATAATATATATGATAGTATAGGTCACTATATATATTAATAATATATATTACTATATATACTATATAATTAGTATAGATTACCATATATATGATAGTATATATTACATTATATATGATAGTATATATAAGTAATACATATGATGTTATAGTACTTTTCATTTAATGATGAAAAAAGTTATATTTAATCATAAAGGATATGTGTTCGAACGGTACTCATAAACAGTTCGAACACATATGTTAACGTTTGAACGTAAAATAAAACATTCGAACGGACAAGGCAAATGGCGGGAAAACATCCCGCCATTTAAAGACAGCTGGATTACCGTTCGAACGTAATTTGTTATAGTTTGAACGGATTATTGCAGTGGTGGGAAAATATCCCGCCAATTAAAATATAGTATAATCTAATATGTCTACATATATTAATGTTGTTCTTTTATTCAACATTATACTTTGTAATACCGTTTGAACAGTTAGAAATTAACGTTCGAACGATAAATTTTCGAGCGGGAATAATTCATTAACGTTCGAACATACTTTTTATACGTTCGAACGTGAAAATTAGGAGGGAATTTTCTCCCGCTTAATATTTTCACATTCGAACGGTTAGTAAATAACCGTTCGAACATGAAATGTTCTTCAAAAACACGACAGAACCTCACAATTCTGTTTCTCTCCGTGCTGTCGTCGCTCCGTGTGCTCTGAAGATTACCCTTCGCATATCAGAGGTATTTTTTCTCAAACTAGCTCTTAAGCTCAAAAAAATTGTTCATCTCACTCCATTATTCTCGGATTAATACTTGTAGGATAGTTTGTGATTATTTTCAGATTATTCTCGGGTTATTTCTTTTTCATCTTCAATTTGTCAGGTATTTCTTTTAAAATAGAAATGTATGATTTGAACTTAATATTTTGCAATGTTAGAAAGTTGTATGCATTGAAATTGGTGTTTGTGTTTGTTAGAGTTTGTAATTAATGGAGTTTTCGGCGTTGTTGAAGACGACTGGAATCTGGAACAAATACGTTCGAACGGATTAGGATTACCGTTCGAACGTATTAATTTTGTTCGAACATAGGGCATCATCGTTCAAACGGGTAATGACATTTCATATACATAATACAAATAGTTTGGGATAGTTGTGTAAATTATATGTACTACTACCATTTAATATTGTTAATTCTAGATAAATAAAATTATTATTCAAATTAAAATACTACTAAAATTTTAAAATAAAATATAAATTTTGGTAGATTTAATAATACTTAAATAGTTAAGATTTAATAATACTTAAATACTTCAAGATAAATTAATAAAATTAATATTCAAATTAAAATACTACTAAATCTTTAAATTAAAATAGAAATAGTTAAGATTTAATAATACTTAAATACTTCAAGATATATTAATAAAATTAATATTCAAATTAAAATACTACTAAATCTTTAAATTAAAATAGAAATAGTTAAGATTTAATAATACTTAAATACTTCAAGATATATTAATAAAATTAATATTCAAATTAAAATACTACTAAATCTTTAAATTAAAATACTTAATTATAAACATGTAAAACTAATATTTAAATTAAAATCTGGAATAAATATTGAAATAATACCTACTAATTATGTTTTTGTTGTATTGTTGTGTAAATAATATGTTGTTATTGTTTGACATATATTAGCATATTTTGTATTTTTTGTTCATCAAAATAAACCTTAGACCCGTTCGAGAGTTATCAATTCGGATGAATACTTGATTGATAACTCTTGAATTGTCCAGAGTTGACAGTTTGGGATTGTAAGATCATTCTCGCAAACTATAGAACTATATCTGTTGTCGTCCAACATTATGATTTTGGTAGATTCATCCATTGTTCTCTGGATATGCAGTTTCGGTGATGGTGCAACGACGTGTTAATCGTCAGTGCACACAACGAAACGAGCATATTTGGAGAACTATGGGGAGATGCTGCCGAAATTTTGTTGGACGTGACAGATAATAGATCATAGGTTGGCGACTATGATCTTACAATCCCGAACGGGATAGGACCAACTACCCGGTGAAAGGTGGCATACTCATTAATTGGTACATGATATATGGATGTTTGCTGATGCATTACAATATTGTTTGTAATGAATATAGTCGGCATGGATAAGAGTTGGATGAGAGTTACCGATCGATTGGGTCAGAATTACAATGTATATGCTGAAGGTGTTAAGAAATTCTTGGAGTTTGCATTGGGTACATGTGATAGTGATGGGCGTATCAGATGCCCATGCAGAGAATGCAGGAATTTGCGTTCTCATAAGATAGACTTGGTGAGAGAACATCTGTTTGTCAAAGGTATTGATAAGGGTTATACTGATTGGGTCTTACACGGCGAACCATATCCAACTTCATTTGAGGCTCCACATGAAGAAGAAGAGATCGATGAAGATGTACAACCAGAGATTGTTGGAGATGATTACGATGAGGATATGGAGGAAATGTTAGGTGACATCGGTGCGGGAATGTTTGTGGATGAAGGTGACACGGACACATTAAGCTCAAATGATGGGGGCCATAACACTTTTGCACGCTTGTGGAATGATTCACAGCGTGAGCTATATCCAGGATGCAGAAGACATAGTAAGTTGTCGTTTACCGTAAGATTGCTTCACATAAAATCAATGTGTCGATTATCTATTAAGGCAGTCAATATGTTACTTGAGCTGTTTAAAGAGGCACTGCCGACAGACAATACTTTACCTCGTAACTTCTATGAAGCAAAAAAGTTGAAACGAGGACTCGGATTTGATTACAACGTAATACATGCATGTACGAATGACTGCATATTATTTTGGCGAGAGAATGAGCAGTTGAACGAGTGTCCTATATGCCACGAGTCAAGATGGACATCGGACAAGGCAAATGTTCCGCAAAAGGTCGTCCGCCACTTTCCATTGATACCTAGATTACAACGATTATTTATGTCACGCGCAACGGCTGTAGATATGACATGGCACTCATCAGATAGAGTAAGGAACGAGAATATTTTGTCACATCCTGCTGACTCCCAGGTGTGGAAGGAATTTGATCAGGAACACCCATGGTTTGCTGAAGAACCGCGTAACGTAAGACTTGGGTTGGCAACAGATGGATTTAATCCTTTTGGGAACATGAGTACTAGTCATAGTACTTGGCCAGTTGTACTTATGCCGTATAATTTACCACCTTGGAAGTGTATGAAATATCCATATTTCATGATGAGTTTGCTCATCCCAGGTCCGAGGTCACCGGGAAATGATATAGACATACACTTACAGCCATTGATTGCAGAATTGAAAGATTTGTGGGAGAATGGGGTTGTCACATTTGATTCGTCAACAGGCAAGTCGTTCAACATGCATGCTGCGGTGTTGTGGACAATAAATGATTTTCCAGCTTATGGGAATTTGTCAGGTTGGAGTACTAAGGGGAAAATGGCATGTCCAACTTGTAACAAATATACCAAATCTGAATGGCTTTCGTACGGGAGGAAATTATGTTTCATGGGTCATCGTCGATTTTTACCTGGTGACCATAGATGGCATGGGAATTCTAGAATGTTTGATGGAACTATTGAATGGGGCCAACCTCCACCATATTTGTCTGGCGAAGATGTACTTGCACAATTTATAGATGTTGGTTGTAATGAATTTGGTAAAAAACAACGAAAGAGAAAACGAGCTACGAATGAGTTGAATTGGACAAAGAAGAGTATATTTTTCGAACTCCCGTACTGGTCGAAGTTAAAATTGCGACATAGCCTTGATGTTATGCATATTGAAAAAAATATTTGCGAATCCGTATTGGGAACATTGATGTCAATTGAAGGAAAAACAAAGGATACAATAAACTCAAGGAAGGATTTGAAGCGGTTGGGAATAAGACGGGAAATGCAGTTGCAAGAAAATGGTTCGTCTGTCTACATGCCGATTGGGTGGTATACATTGTCAAGGAATGAAAGGGTTACATTTTGTGAGTGGCTAATGAAGATCAAATTACCGGACGGTTATGCCTCGAATCTAACAAGGTGTGTGAGAACAAATGATTGGAAAATAACTGGATTAAAAAGTCATGATTGTCATGTTTTCTTACAGCGTATCTTGCCTATTGGTATCCGTGGGTACTTGACCAGAGATGTGCGTGTGGCTTTGACTGAGTTGGGTGCATTTTTTAAAAACTTATGTGCTAGGACGTTGAATGTAGAAGCTTTGGATCGAATGGAACGAGAAATTGTCATAATATTGTGTAAGCTAGAAAGTATTTATCCACCGTCATTCTTCGATGTCATGGTTCACCTAGCCGTTCATTTGCCACGTGAGGCTCGACTTGCAGGACCAGTTCAATATAGATGGATGTATCCCATTGAACGATTTCTTGGAAAGTTGAAACGTACAGTGGGTAACAAGGCCCGTCCAGAAGGATCAATTGCAGAAGCATATATTGACAATGAGTGGCATACCTTCTGTTCCAAATATTTCCACAGAGTTGACACTCGGTTTGATCGGCCAGAAAGAAACTTTGACGTTGACCGAGCAAGACAACGGACTATATATTCTGTGTTTTCCCAACAAGTTCGTCCAATTGGTGCAGTGCGTGGTTATGACTTGTGTGGAAGAGAGTTCGAGAAAGCTCAGTGGTACGTGCTGAACAATTGCCCTGAAATAGAGAACTACTTGAAGTAAGTTATAACTTTTTCTTAATTTAAATTGCCTCATTACTTTTAAAAAAATACAAAATATAATATATTTGTGGTAATCATCAATTTCAGTGATCATATTAACGTGCTCAAGGAACTAGGAGTAAATGATATAAACCAGAAACATGAAGAGGAGTTCCCGAGATGGTTTGAAGAACGGGTAATGAAATTACATATGCGTTACTCAATAACAAATGAAAAAATATTAATTTCAACTTTGATATAGTATATGCTTTACTCAATATGTAGGTTGTACAATTGCATGCGAATAATCCAAATGATATATCTGATGAACTGTATGCATTGGCGCGTGGCCCATCGAGACGCGCTGCTCGATATTCTGCATGTATTTCTCGGGGAAGTAGGTATCACACACTGGATCGAGATTGTTATAGGAAAACCCAAAATAGTGGTGTCCTAGTCGAAGGAAGTCATGATGGAGAAAATATTGATTTCTATGGGGTTATTGTCGATATAATTGGAATGAAATATTTGGGAGAGCTTGCGGTGTATCTGTTTAAGTGTGATTGGTGGGATTTAAGCAATCCTCGTACTGGAGTCCGTGATGATGAATATTTTTTGAGTGTTAATACATCAAAAAAATGGTATGAAGATGATCCTTTTATTTTGGCTTCTCAAGCATCTCAAATATTCTACTTAGATGACCCGAAGTTAGGAAATCAATGGCGAGTAGTTCAAAAATATTCTCCAAGAAATATATATGATGTTATCCCTCAGGTGGAAGGACAAGATGAAGAAGAAGATGACTCTTCTACTCAAGAAGCATACCAAGAGAGTCAACCCGCCTTAAATTTGTTTGTGGATTTGAGCCAGTATGAGATGATTCCATTAAATAGAGAAGATATTGAGGCTGAAATTGTTGATGCGACAGTTGAGGAAAATGTTGAATCATCTGAAGTATCTACAGATGATGAGAGCGAATTGTCAAATGAAACTGATACAGATTCTGATTGACCAATTAAGTGTTAACATTACACTTGATGACAAATATTTTACTTATTGAATGTATCAGTAGTTTGAAATTATGCCGCCAAAGAGGAAGGAAGTTCGCAACCCATCTCCACCTGTTCCTAGCTCTCCTTCAGACTCACCATTAGAGATTGATTCTACAGAACAAGGTAAAAATTTAATACTCATAAAAGTTATTAATTAAGGTCCTGTAATAGAAATTTTATGCAATTGATTACAATGTTATATTTTATAGAATCTACAGTACAATCTCGTCAAGGTCGAGGCACCACTAGAGGGGTAACGTTGGAAAAATATCGGAAGGTGGGTAAGATCAAGGTTAATATTCCTGACGAACATACTGGGGGCGAAGGACAACCAGCAGCTTGGCTTGCATCACATGTGGGTGCTCTTACACGAACTTACGCACCTTTGGCAACGACTTCATGGAAGAAAGTCCCCCAAGATGTTAAAGAGCTTATCAAGAAGCGTTGTTTGGTAATGTTTAAAATATTGATTTAGTAGAATAAATTCCTATACTTTAGTTAAATTTAAAATATTATAAATGATAATGTGTTTGTGACTATTTTTTTAAGGATGATTTCGAATTAAATTTTGGTCGGAGAGAGGAGCGTAAGACTGTGGAAGAGCTTATGGGTAATGCATTTCGCAAATATAAGGCGAGGTGTCATGAGCATTATAATAAGTTTGAGAAGAAGGAAGATGCACGCCAACATCCTTTCCAGGATGTCCGACCTTCTGAGTGGGAAAAACTTTGTGACATGTTTGAGGATCCATCATATCAGGTATAATGAAATTTAATTATTTTACTTGTCATATCTGTCATTTCGCTTCATAATATTTTCAATTTCTTTGCAGGAGCGAAGTTCTATAAACAAAACAAATAGATCAAAATTGAAGATTAATCATCATGCAGGCTCAAGATCTTTCCATCGTCTTTCTCAGAAATTGGTATTGCTATTTTTTTTATTGGATATAGTTAATTATTTGGACTCATCATAATGACTTTATATCTTTAACACATTTATTGTAGCAAGATTCAGATACTAATTATGATCTGACAAAATTATATGCTGCATCGCACACTGATCGTAATGGAGAGTGGACTCATCCTGATGCCCGTGAAAATTATGTAAGTTTTATAACCTGTTTGAATTAAATATATTAGAATATTTATGACGATATTAATTCTTTATCTTATATATGGCTAGGATAAAATGGTTGCCCTACGTGCTGAATCTGCGTCAGATCAAAATTCCTCAACAAGTGATATTGAGATTTTTACACAAGTCCTGGGTCAACGTTCAGGATATTTGAGGGGTTTGGGTCGTTGTGTAAAGCCTGGTCCCTCTTCCTCTTCTTCTGGGAATGCATCTATGACTTCTATAGCACTAGAGAATGCGAATTCCAGAATCGAAGAATTGACTGCAAGACAGCATGAGTTAGAGGCTCAATTGGCAAAACAAGCAGATATGGAGATGCGCCTCAAACAACATGAAGAACAACAAGAAGAGTTCAGAAGACAGATGCAACTCCAAATGCAGCAGCTTATGCAACAGTACAGGCCTCCAAACAACTGATGGATTTTGGGATTATCTATTTATGTACGAACAATACCTGTCTCGACTGTTATTTATTTACTTTGCGCTTATTTTCACACTTTTGTGAGTGTTAAACAGTTTCTAATGTATTGTGACAAATAGTATGAATGTCTATTTGGTTTTCTATTATTGATTTAAATTAAAGAGATATCGTTCGAACGAACGTAAAACGTTCAAACTCTATGTAACGACAATAGCGTTCGAACGTAGACAATATGTTCGAACGAAATTCATGTTCGTCGTGTTCAAACGATCACACAACGTTCGAACGTAAATAATTTCAGTCCTGTTCGAACATATCCTATACCGTTCGAATCCATATAGCGCGTTCGACCTGACCATTTAACGTTCGAACACAAAGACAATTCATAACGTTCGAACGAATTCATGTGTGTTCGAACATATTTCGAAATCGTTCAAACACGTTACTACTGTTCGAACTTAAAATTTTTTCCGTTCGAACTATTTTCTGGGACGAATTTAAACCGTGACGAAAAATTTTTTTCGTTCGAACGTGTTCGAACGGTTTCCTTCAATTTCGTCCCAAAAGAAATTTTTTGGGACGAAATGGTGATTTTCGTCCCAAAATACCTTTTGGCACAGTGATATTGGAACGACTTTGGGACGAATTTTTTTCGTCCCAAAAATTTTTACAGGACGAAATTGGGGTCTTTTGGGACGAAAATTATGTGAACTTTAGTACTCAAAATAACGTGATATTACGCCTTGCATGTAATCCTTTTAAGAATAGTACTTCAATTCATGATCGATCAATATTGCTGTGCTCATTATAATACTGGAACAATTTGATGAAAGAGAGGGAAAATAAGGAGTAACAGAAAGAAGAGTGGGCGTATACTCACAAGAGTAGATCCATCGTTTCCAAAACACGAGACGATGTCCACTTGGGAATGCGTACCCCATAGCAGCCAATGCGTATAAAGGGCTGTAGCTCTCTTTGTCCGGAGCGAGAACCAAACGTGGACAGCGCCGGATTAGATCCAAAGCAATATCTGTACGTTGTGTTGTACATAAAACAATAATTAAAAAAAAAAAAACCCAGATAGAACTAATAATTGTAGTGGAGATGATATATATATATATATATATATATATATATATATAGTTTGACGAGGATAAAGTTGTTACGTACGTATGTACGTACCTAAAGCTCTGGTATATATTGCTTGGGTACAAAGTGTTGAACCGCTCCTGCCCTTTTCTGGAATTAGATCTTCCAGTGGAGTGAGAGAATAAAGATATCGAGCCATTTTTATATATCCATTTGAAAGAGCCATAACAACTGGAAGCATATGGAACCCATCGGTGTTAGCTCTTCCCATGCTGACCAAGCTTTTGTTCTTTCTAAGCATGCACTCCGCCATCTTGTACTGTCCACTATATGTTGTCTCCAGTAGAGCTGTGTCACCGAAATTGTCTTGTACTTCCAAGTCATCTTCCGACATTTCCTCCACCAACGCTTCCACTATATGGACATGTCCCGCCTCTACAGACAAGTGAAGAGCAGTCTTGCCCAAAGTAGTAATTTTTGCGGTCATTGAATTGGGTTGGAGCTTAAGGAATTCTTTTGCAGAATTCCAATCACCACTTTGCAAAGCCTTGTGTAGTGGCGCATACCCCATATAGTAGTCCGCGTTACAAGTATTAATTATGTTTTGTCTCCCTGCGCCAAGTTTTGCTTGTTTTCTTCTAATAAAATGAAATGAAACTATTTATTCGTTTGGGGCTGCTAGATGCATGTCAGAGTTGAGTACATCATGATGATATGTGTGTGTATGTAAATTAGATGATCATTAGAGTTAGTACGAACAAGAAGCATGCCATGTTTAGGGAGGAAACATATATGCCTAAAACGTGATCTCTAGCTAGCGCGCACTGAAAGTTTAGTATGAATTCAAATCTCCGTCTCCCTCCTAAATTCCTAATCACTTGGAAAAAAGAACTGTAAATTAAGTCACAAAAATTGCTTGAATATCATATGAATTTTCAATCAACGATGAAACGTGCAATGAGTTGCTTGCAGGACGTGTAGCAAATAAGCTCGCAACAAAACAGAGAATTGTGTAATATTCTCATCCGGTCAGCACATGCAATGTGTTGTCATTAAAATCATTGATTTAAATTCTGACTTATTTCAACTTCTAACAAAGGAAAAAATCAAGACTACATTGTATTTTGCACATATTCGATTAATATATAGTGAATTTCTCTTCTAGATCTAGACTATGGTCGCAGGGTTCAATGTCAAACCATGCACGCAAGTATTAGTCTCATTTGTTTTAGGTTATAATATTACTCTAAGCGTCTAGACAATGGAATATGACTTCTAAAATATTTAGGTTATCTATTTTAGTATATGAAAACCAATATATAACATGGTATAAACTATGGTCTCTACTATTATGTTGGTACCAACATCTCTATCTCTATTTCTAATTACACCTATTTTGAAGACAAAGTGATTTTTTGTGTTGGTCTATCTTCATGTATACACACTCGGCATGTCTAGCTTAAAAGGGAAAGATTTTACTCGAAGGGACCTCCACAAGCCAATCTTTGAGAACATCCTCAAGCATGTCTTAGAGGCTTCCAGCCAATCTCGATGATCCGCTCGAGTATATCACATTCACCTATAGTAATCCTACATACCTCCATGGCTTATGCTTCTATTTTATTATTAAAATTGTTTTTGAAATAGATCATATATGTGTGTGTAAGTCAATTATCGCAAAATTCAGGTAGTGACATTTTGTATTTTATATCTTGACCTTGTTTAGAATAGAGTAAACAGTAAAGAAAATCTCTCTATGCTTTTAGTTCCGTTAATAGTAACAAGAAAATTGCTCCTAAAAGGTAATCACAAAATCTTGCTTTCACGGTACAATTTAATCAAATTTGCCATAACTTTGCACAAACAACAATAAACGATAAAAGAAAAAGAAGAAAACATCTGGTTCAATAATGGGCATGTCATCATTTTGTCTTCCTTGTCCCTAATTGTAATCTTATGTTTTTTTTTTTTTGTTCAATAATGTTAATATTGCTTGAGAGAGAGAGACAGAGAGACCTGGGTTGTTTGAGGAGCTTCCAGGTTCAACCTTTTGATCAGGTGCAACCATTGATCCATCCTCGTGAACATTACTGGATGGGATATTCAATGAGTTTCCCTGCTCAGCCACTGGGTTATCACTAGGTCCTTTCGATGGTGGTTGGTGCACTAATTTAGGCAACATATCCCAAACAGTTTTAGCAGAACTGATATCATTGATCTGAGATTGTATTTCCACCCCACATGAAATCTGAATTGCATGCAAAGCTGCAGCATTCTTCTTCCTCCAAGCTTTGAATTCTACTGCATCATCTTCTGGTTTTGGAGGTTCTGTGGTTGTTTCGAAAATATCCCAAAGATCTTGAGCCAAGAGATAGTTTTTAATGCAAGCACTCCAATTCTCGTAATTGTCATTTCTAAGAACCTCAAGAACAATTGTGCTTGTTGAGAGCATACTTGTAGCCATGTTCAATCTGTCGAAATCAAGAAATATATATGCAATTAGATGAAACTTGAAAGATATATAGACATCATGACACGCATTTCAATTTCCTGTTATGGATATAAGTAAGTAAATTTATCTCTTCCCTTTGACTTAAGTCTTCTAGGACAAGGATTTTCACATGCATGGTATTTGAATAGAATTCTTGAATTTGAACCTTGACCTTACAATTCATTCTAAATAAATATTTTATATGTTGGAATCACTTATTAAGGGAGAGTTTGACCTAGTACACGTGAAATAGAGTATTAATAATATGTTTTTTTATCACCATGTTGGTACTAAATGCTACTGAAAGATGATAGAAAATGGTAAACAACGTTGGTCCTGATCTTCATGATCTAGTGTATTTCAATTTATATAAAGAGGACCTATGTTCTTATTAATTTATATAGGACATCTTCCTTACAAAGACGACCTATATAAAGAAGAAGAAAACAAACCCCAAAGCCCGTCTTGGACGAGAATCAAGGAAATAAGAGAAACATATCGCAAAATCTATGAAACACTCTTTGATGATATATTTTTTATGTCTACTAGTGTTGACTGTAGTTATTATTTACAATGATTTCCTATAATAAAATCAAGAGAAAACAAATGTGTGGATGTGGAGATAGTTTTAGGGTTACGAGGATTTTAATGGTTACAGAAATAAAGGTTAATTAAATATTTTAGGTTTTAATTGCAAGTACATGCTTAAGTAGAAATTTATGCAAATTACATGCCTATTTTATAGGGTGAGAAATGATATTTGTTTGGCACTGTTGTGAGGAAATTTAGAGAATGTTAAAAAGTAAGGTAAGCAGTGCTCCTTTGGTAAGTTTTGCCATAATTGACTGAGATTAAGTTTGAAAAAAACCTGCATATTTTGTTAGGAAAATTGTCTCGATTATTTTCTACACTAGTCTCTATATTTGAACATTGAAATGTAACATTTTGTCATGACTGGTGTAGATATGAATAATTTTCGTACTATATTTCTCTATGGCATAAAATGTGAATATGAAATTTGAAACCTTGATCGGATTCTATGATATTATCTGTTTAGTATACTATTTATGTTATTGCATTGTATTTGAAACCCCAAAGGTATACGATTTTATTTTGTCCGATTTCTAGCCCCGCCAGGAGATATAATAGTAGCCTCTCATTTCTGGTCCCACCAGAAGATAAAATAGTGGCCTCTGACCCTATCACGGAAAATAATAGTTGCCTCTATTCTGTGTGCAGTTGCTTTGGTGATATATGTTGATTTATGTTCTGCTTTACTATTTGCAAAATGTACAAATCTGTCATGGGGTAAACATAGCCTCTGTTTTGAGTGCACTCATTTTGTTGACAACATAGGGATTTATGTTCTACTTAGCTAACGAAAGATATGTACAATCTTCCACGGGAGTAACTATGGCCTTTGTTTTGAATGCACTCATTTTGGTGACAAAATAGTTAGGTATGTTTTGTTTGGCTATCAGCAAACATGCACAACCCTGTCATGGGAGTAAGCATAGACTCTGTTCTGTTTATGATGTTATTTAGTACGCTTGTGTGTAAGGTCTTTTGTATATATTATTTGACAAATAAATGTTTCAAAAAATATCACTATTGTTGTGTTTTGAGAATTATTTGTTTTTGCATTATGTAGTTGGCTCACGTTTACATTCTATATTATAGGTTCATACTATTATATATAGGTTTGATGCTTACTGATTCGGTGGATTCACCTACTATTTTTTTAGATACTAGCTAGTTATAACAATTGGAATAGATGACACATGAAAGGATTATAAGATAAATGTGAGATAAGTGTGTGTCAGTTGGTATAATTAGATTAGTATGAGTTCAAAGATTTTTTTTGTTTATAGTATTTAGTTTATTCTAGAAGAAATTTTAAGCATTTGACTTTAGAGGATTATTATATCTAAGTTTTATATTTTATGGATCTCATTATGTTTATTTGGTTTATTGAGATGTTGATAAATTTTTGAGACATGTGAATTTGTTGGTTCTTTATGTGGAGGTTATTTGGAGTTTGTGAAGTTGTTGATTTCATTTTATTGGATTATTGCATTGATTGGTAGAGGAATTTATGTAGTTGGTTGAAATAGATAAATTTATGTTTATAGAGCCTTTGGAATATCTACTTGTAATGTGGAAGATGATTTTCTATGTGATAGGAAGTAATTTTCCGACCCTCTTGTAGAATAATTTGACTATTTATATGCATTGAGATTGATCTAGACAAAACAACCAAGTATATTCATTACTATATATATATATATATATATATATGCAATACAAGCAAACCCTAGTAGAGCACGGAAAAGGGTGAAAACTCTAGTAGACCAAAGGTCGAGAGTGCGCAAGCTAAAGAAACCTCTGGAATTGAAGTGAAAAATAAAAGTAAAGTATTTATGTCCATGTACAGTAGTCCTATTTATAGGAATACATGAAGAAGTAATAAAAATAACACGTGATTATCATGTGATACAAAAAGAATAAAGTGAATAAAAGAATATAATAATGTGAAGAAAAGAATATAACAATAAGAGCACTGGCAGTGGATTCGGTAAAATGAAGAAAAGTGTAAAATTTGAATGGATTGAGAGTAAAGATGATGGCATTGGATTGGTTAAAACTCAAAACTTAAGCTTTGAGATACAGTGAATTTAGTTTCATCTTCATATTTGAAGACTCATTATTCATAAGTCTATCCTATTATTTTATTACAAAATACAGGAGACTATTAATTTGGGTTTAAAAATTAATTTGTGAAATGTGTTTGTTGGGTAATTAGGTTGAGAAAAAAAAATTAGTTGGGAAACAATAATTTAAATATCAAATTAAATTATTAATATATATATATATATGGTTAGTGTAATTGTAAAATATGAAAAAAAATAAAAATATTATTATTAAAAAAAATAATTTTATATTATATTTTGATGAATCTAATAGTTAATCCAATGTGGGATTATGGATAGAGAGATTTTGAATTTATGAAAAATATGTACTTTTCATTAAATTTTATAGATAATTTTGATGAAGTCAATACTAATGTTCTAAGAAGATGAAAAATAATAAGTCTAATTCTGATACGAGATCCAGGCAAAACAACCAAGTACATTCATTATTATTAATGTTATCGGATCAGTCCCTTCATGCACTATCTGTGTGCTGATCTCCAGCAAGACGAAGTGATCATGATGTGAAAAACTAGTTAATATAAGTTATATTAATACGTTAGCATACGAGAAAATAAGGAAAACAAAACACTAACCTGCCGGCCAGATTCTCCTGCCGATGCCCATTGACTTGATGAGTACTCAAACTTGAAGGCTCATGTGCATGGGTGATACAATGACCAAAATAAACAGTAAAAATTAGCGAGAGCCAATTTACCTATTTGCAATGATCTGGACTTCACTTAGTGCTTGTGGTAGGAAATAGAACTTTTCATTACAGTGTTTTATTTGTAAAGCTTTATTAAAAATTCACTACAAGAAATAGGCCTTTTAGCAGCGATTTTATATCTGCTGCAAAATAAATCGCCGCTATATAATGTTTTTGCCAGCGATTAAAAACTCGCCACACGTTTTAAAATCCTATCCTCATAAAAACACGGGCCGGTCCCAAATGCAACAATTGCAGCGATTTAATAGATTCTAGCTGCGAAAAAAATCGTCGGGATATAAAATCACATATTGTGGCGACATGAAATCGACGGGATAGCTCTGGGCGCCAAATCTAATTTATTTCCCCCTTTCCCTCCCGTCCCGAGCCTTACCCATTTCTAAAATCATCTCCGTTCTTCCCCAGTAGTTCCACGTTCTTCCCCAGTTCGGCTACCTGCAATTAAATCCACCCACTTCACACACACGACTTCATCTCCATTTTCAAATACGCCCCAAAGCTTCTGCGCCTCTGACCTCCACTTCATTTTTCTTCCCCACAGAAGCGAGGGTCGTAATTTTTGGAGTACTTCTTCTGGGATCAAGTATCAGAGGGCAAGCATATTCCACCAAGGCTTGTCCGTGTGAATTCCTTTAGTGAACAGAGGTATTGCTTGGCGTAATTTCTCTATCTCTCCACCTTATATGTAGACTGGTTGCTTTACATCAATCGGTGCATTTTTCTTGTAGACTAATTTCCATCTGTTTGAGTCAGGAAGCTTGATGCTTTTTGCACGAAAATGCCACCTTTATATTTGCATTTTGTGTAGGTGTTGATGTGGGGCGTTAATAGTTAGTAATTTTGGGGTGATATTTTTAATTTGCACACCATAGATACATATATATATATATATTATATACATGTCCAACCAGGAAATAAATTAAATTGATTTGTTGGTCTGATAATTACACCCTCTAGCTAGGCTGCTAGTGTTATAAAGTCATGCAAGTTATTTGGGTGTCCAAAATAAGCTATCTCACAGCCCTGACCATACTAGACACTTAAAATTGTGCATGATGATGATATATTAGAAAGACTTCCATAAATATGTATTTAGAAAGTATATATATATATATATATATATATCATTATAAGAATATAATGATAGCCTTTGGAATTAAACAATAGTTTAGCAGCTTGGACTTTTCTGGACAAGTAAGAATACTGTATATGTGTAGGATTTGAAATTAGTGATCTTTCTTGATTTTAGTATATGCTTTTCGAGAAAGTGGATGTAATGCGAAGGGAATGAATATTTCATATTTCGAATGTTACATTGATGTTTTCTTGAGATTTTAGATGATGCGAAAAAGAAATAGAAATGTGATAGATGCTAAAATATTCACCTCTGGTTTCTGTTTTGTTCAAAGGGTATTTTTGTCTACGAATCAAATGTTTTATTATTCATGTTCTAAATAGTAAAAAAATTTTATCAGTTGTATTTTCTCAAGACTTGAATGATGTGGATTTGATTTTTAAAAAAAGTTTTTGAACCAAACTAGTGTTGAGGCTTTTATTGAAATTATCATGTGTGTGTTCTGTTGTTGGAAGCACAAACTTAATTATCGTTGTTTGGATAACTTTTGATTTTATTCTCAATCATTATTCATCGAAAGCAAATACACCGATTATGTTGTGGTGTAACTCATTGGCATTTTCATTACTTTTTTGTGGCTATATTGCATTCTAAATTTTCCTGTTGTTTGTTTTTTCTCCTTTCCCTCACACATAGTGTTCTGGTTCACGCTTGCGAGGATCGAACTTGAGATTTTCTTTAGTTTTTGTATCTTGTATTTGTTTTTTGAATGTTTCTTGATTATGTTATTTCTTGGGTCTGGCTGTAGGATTTGAAATTAGTGATGTTTCTTGCTCTTTGTGTATGCTTCTTGACAAAGTGAAGGAGCTAGCTAATGGGAAGGCAATGGATGTTTTCTAGTTTGAATGTTACATTGTTGTTTTCTTGGGGTTTTAGATGATGAGATAAAGAAATAGAGATGTACTGGATGCTAAAATATTGAGCTCTTTTTTCTTTTTGGTTCAAGAGGTATTTTTGTTTAGAAATCAAATGCTTTATTATTTATGTTTTAAATACTGAAAATTTTTGGTTAGTTTTATTTTCTTAAGACTTGAATGATGTGGATTTGTTTTAAAAAAAGGTTCTGAACGAAACTAATTTTGAAGCATTTATTGAAAACGAATCACTCAAATGCATATCGTGTGTGTGTTCTGTTGTTGGAAGCACAAACTTGGTTATGATAGGTTGAATAACTTTTGATTTTATTTTTAGTCATTGTTTGTTGGAAGGAAATAGGCCGATGGTGTTTTATCTATGTTGTAACTTGTTATGGTTTTCATAACTTTTTGCTGGCTGTTTTGTAGTTCTAAAGATTCTCGTTGTTTGTTTTCCTCCTTTCTGTCACACACAGTAGTCAGGTTCATGCTCACAAGAATCAAACTTGAAATTTTCTTGTAGTTTTTTTTATTATTTTTCTTCTTTGTATGTTTCCTATTCTCTTATTTTTGAAATTAGTGATCTTTCATGCTATTTGTAAGATCTGAAATTAGTGATCTTTCTTGCTATTTGTGTATGCTTTTCATCAAAGTAGAGATAATGAGAAGGAAATGAAGGTTTGGCAGTTTGACTGTTGCATTGCTGTTTTCTTGGGGTTTAAAATGATGAAAGAAAGAAATATAAATGTGCTAGATGCTAAAATATTGAGTATTTTAGCTTGTTTTTTGTTCAAAAAGTATTTTTGTCTGGAAATCAAATGTGGCATTATTTATGCTGTATGAAATACCGAAAAGTTTTCCAAGGTTTTATTCTCTCCGAACTTAAATGATGTGGATTTCTTTTTTTAAAAAAATTTTCTGAACCAAACTAATTTTGAGGCATTCATTCAAAAGGCTCACCAAAATTCATATCATATTTGTTCTCTTGTTGGAAGTACAAACTTAGTTATGGTAGGTTGAATAACTTTTGATTTTAATCTCAATCATTGTTCATTAGAAGCAAACAGACCGTTGTGACTCATTAGCATTTTCATTGCCTTTTCCTAGTTATTTTGCATTTATAAAGATTCTCATTGTTTGTTTTTTCCCTTCTTTCCTCACACGTAATGCTCTAGTTCATGCTTGCAAAAATTGAATTTGGAATTTTCTTTAGTATTTGTATTTAGTTTTTGTTTTTTGAATGTTTCTTATTCTCTTATTTTTGGGGTCTAATCTGGCTATAGGATTTGAAATTAGTGATCTTTCTTGGTCATTATGTATGCTTTTCAAAAGACATTTTTGTCTAGAAATCAAATGTTTTATTATTTATGTTTTGAATAACAAAAATTTTTACTTAGTTGTATTTCCTCAAGACTTGAATCATGTGGATTTTTTTGGGGAAAAAAAGTTTCTAAACCAATCTAATTTCGATGCATTATTGAAAAAGGATCACCCACATGCATATCATGTGTGTGTTCTATTATTAGAAGATTTACACGAACATATATATATATCACATATATATATATATACATATTATATATATATTAGTTTCTTCTCTAAAGTTCTGCTTGATATATATATTCTCAACCAAGGCATTAACTAAACATCTTGCAGCTATATACAGACCATGCCTTTAATAATCAGGCCCATAATTATTTTGCTTTTTTCTGATGCTCTCAACTTTATATAGAGACCTTAGATCGATCTGGGCATGCAGCATTGTAGACTTTGTTCAAGGAGTTTGGTCCCTTTTAGTATCCTGAATTATACTAAAAGGTTTGTGTATCGTTCCCTGGTGATTATGCCCCATGTGGTTTCAGGATTTAAAGGATTAAAAATTTTAGTGGATCATGCAAGCATGAACATGATCTTATATATATAGGCATCTTAGCCAGAATTATGAATATATTGGTTGATGGCAGCTTAAGTATAATGAACTACTCCTCTAGCTAGCTAGCTAGGCTCCATATGGATATAGTCCATATATATCCTCCATTTAAACAACAAATAACGTATGTACACAACCTGCAGGCACGTATTTAATGCAGTTTATTGTTAGAGGTAATTAATGAGGAATCTGATCCCTAGCTAATGGACTAGGGCTTCTCAAAACAGTGTCATCTTTTACTCATGCTTGAGTGTTAAATGTAGGCTTATTGAATATTGATATTTATTTCTACTCTTTTTAATATTGAGAAGATCTTCTGTTTTAAATATTGAGTTTGAATCATTTTTTGACTATGTTTAACCCTTTATGACTATGTGTTAAACTAGTGGAGATGAGAATGTATTATTTTTAACACTTTTCTTCAAGATAATAGCCTATGTAAGCAACCGATGATTTTATTCAAACTAGTAGGTTCGATTAGAATTTTCTGGTTTGTCAAGAGCTACTCTTGTATGGGTGTTCTATGCTTTCACACAAAAATGATGTGAATTCTCAGGTTTTCTTCAAATCTAGTATGCTTGGGTTGTGTAGTTGAGATTGTGGTTAAATGAGGGATGTTTAAGAGCATGAATGTACTAAAGTTGCTAGCTGTCCATGGTAGTGCAGAAAATTCTGCACTGCACTCTGTTTTGCTTGCATGCTGTCCATTTCATTCCCATTTTTCATTTGCATCTTTTGCTCAACCAAAGTTATTTCTTTGTATGAAAAACTGTTGAAAACAAGGGACAAAAACCAGCCATCTTGTAATCTTTAAGCTTTAACTTTTCTTGAATTATATATTGAGGCAAATATTATTTCCCTTGGGGAACTCGATCAAGTTCTTTTTGCATATAGAGATTAATTTATCTTACAATTTAAAAAGCTGATCAATTAATTAATTTATCATAGCAAACTATATAAATTTATATTAAGGGTGTATATATAAGTAGGTATGTATTTCAGTTTCTATGCAAAAAGAACTATTTGTAATTTCTGTTTGTGATCAACCAAACATTTATCTTTGTATGTGATCTATAAACATATACTTTTATTTGCAAAATGAAATTGTACTAGGCTATTTGTGTTATTACTTTTAAGAATGACACAAATATATGAATCTTTTATCCCAACATATTTGTGTTATTACTTCTAATATTGAGTCTATAAAGCCACCACCCGGCCAATTTTGTAACTACTAATTAAATGAAAACTAAATAATATATAGCAAAGAGTTAAATTTATCAACTAAAATATAATACATCAAACAGAAATAAAAATCTTGTTTAAAGTTAAAATTTATTAAAGGAAAAAAAATTTAGAGGAGCGTGACATCATCTAAGTTATAATGATATATATATATATATATATATATATATATTATATATCTTATCTTCCATATTGGAGCTAATTGTCAAACAATATTGTATTAATGTAACGGAGATCATGATGATGATGGGATCTCGCACTACGTTCAATTAAACACAGGAAACTACATTATTTACATAGTACTAAACTTATACATTATAATATATATATATTTATATATATATATATAGTCCATGCATTACGTATTTTTTGCGCAACTTATTATATATATATATATATACACATATATATATGAAGCAGTACTACTAGCTTATAAACAGAATCAACTATCACTGATTGATCAACTAATACCTAAAATTTTCCATTTCCATATTCTGCCTTATGAGCACATACGTGCCATCCATAATGCTTTAGTTCTAATATATTTTTTTATTTGTTTGAACCATAATTTGAAAGGGAAAGGAGCTACACTTGACTGGGGATCAGTAATTGTCAAATGAGTCCCACGACTCCCACCTAAATATGATTTCTTCCATAGAGAAATACTTTAAATACAAAGTAACTTTATGCCAGTTCTTTGACTTAATCATGTATTACGCCAACTTTACATAGTTTTATATAATCATTTTCCATTATGTTACTAGCTGGTTCTGTCCAGTTGGGAGTTTCAACACTGAACAGCCAGCAAATGAAATTGATTGATAATTTTATGTAGTCCTATATATATGGAGGAGTAGTCCTATTTATGCCAGTTCTTTTGTGACTATAATGCAGACGTGAGTACTGCCATATATCCTAATACTTTCTATATATATATAGAAAGTATATACTAGAAGATTAAAAGCACTAAGCAGAACTTTATGTATTTGTCAAATAGCACAGTTGAGTGTAGCTTCCCCTTGCATACGATCTAATATATAAGACCAGATTCAAAGTCCCTATATGAGATGAGTCAATCATGACTAGTAACCATATCATGACTAGCCAATCAAGAAGTCCCTTAATGGAGTTAAAATATTGTGAACTTGGGTTCTTCATTGGTGCTTCATTAAAATTCCTGAACACTTAAACTTCTCAGTTACATTTGCATAGTAACTTGGGATATTTAGTCATTTAATTATTGGCCATGCGTGCGCACCAACCCCACTCTGTCCTTCTCTCTTTTCCTGCCAGGGTAGAAAACTGTAAATAAATATATTTTCCACTGTTTTAACGATATTGCTTTCTTTAGGGGTATTCATCATACAACTTTTTTTTACTGCTCTTATTCCAGGACCATACTAAGTATGCCCCTTTTGCCTTCAACAAGTGCCTCCCTTCAGCTCATCCCATCCTACTTTTTTTAAACCTTCATATGAAAAAATTAAAAACATCAAGTTTCCTTCATTTTATTTATGTGGCTTTTGCTTGACTTGATTTTGAGGGCTAAAATGTAGAGAGCAATCATTAAAGCGATGTAAGAGCCATATAATGCGTAATCTCTGTATGAAGTTCAAATAAAAATTCATTTCCAGCTATGCTTCAAAATTCCCAACTCGAGTTGAACTCTAAAATGCAAATATTCATTAATGGAAATGAATAGATACCATGCCCCAATACCTACAACAATTAGCTTCCCCTTGCATATATATGCTATTAATGTTTCTAATACCAACAAAGTGTATATCGCATACTAAATTGAAAGCAGTTTGTTGCAATTTCAAGGTTACTTTTAGTGTCATGTAGTTGAGATTTGCTAAAAGTAATTTTATTAATTGGAGTGATTTAGATCGAACTCAAGTATTGATTGATGTTTTATTCATTAATTGAATATTTTATTCATTAAGCATTGAATGGATTGTTTAGCCCTTGGTATTAATGAATACGTTGTCTGAGCCGATCTCAAGCTTATAACTAGCTTTCCTACTTTGTGCACTAGTATACGGGACATCCTATTTCAAATTGCTATTTTTTAAAAAATGAAACTACACTTACATAAATATTGAAAATACAATACTACATGAAATACTATTGAACTTATAGGAACTCAACCCAATTGTTGCTTCCATCCATTTATCTTTCATGTACAAAACCCGACGGCCTTTATTGGACAGCAAACATGCAATTTTGTATCTATGCTCTATTTATTTATTTAGGATGCTTGGAATAAGGACTTTTAAAGTTTGGCTTAGTGCTAAGTATGGATAGAAGTTAAATGGTTTGATGTCGTGCTTGTTAGTTGATTTTCCCTAAGTTGACAGGATGTAAGGAACGTGCTTTCTAGTTGAAATTATATAGTTGGAAGATGCAGTTAAGCTTGTGATTAAAATCATTACTCTTATATTTGTTTGCTTTTATTTGTATATTTTTCTTTTGTTTATTGATTTCGTTTGTGTTAGGCTCTTCTATATATTAAGATTTAATCTGACACTTTATGTTACATTTTTGGGTGCAGATTGTAGGACGGATGTGCTGTCATTTTGATTGAAAAGCACTTGGTTGAGCCCGACGGCCTTATTGGTTAGCCATTTCACCTAGGGGTGAGCTGAAACAATTTGTATTGGGGATTGAAGGTAACGAATACCCATACACGTCCGTAATTCCTTCTTCCTTTCATTTCATGAATTCTCAAAACATATATGGATGTTTTGTTGTTAGTGTTATTATATATGCTAGACATAGCTTTGATTGGTTAATATATATGGTTTATTATTAGATAATCCATCTAATAATAATTGTATTCTACTTAACAATTTCCACATGCTGTTTGTTCTTTGTTTTGGGTGATGTTGTTTGCCGGTAAAGGTATTTTTCCTTGTGTGGCTAATTAATTAATTTGAATTTGAGTTAGAGTCGTCAGTGCTATGATTTAATTTCCTTTACTTAATAAAACAGTTCGTAGATATAAAATAACAACAAAGTACTCAAGGATCCTTAAGCAAGACCATGCAAAAGATGTCAACTAAAAGTAATTCTGCATGCAAACCCAAAAACAATTATTACTATAATTGAATATAATCATTTAAGTGCTGCTTAATGCATCTATGTTTCAATCCTTGGATTAAACAATGTATTTTCTTAGATTATATATATCGGACAAGTATTATAAGGAATTGCCTAAAACAGTATGGAGTATATAAGGTAGATAAGCAGTTTCTGCCGACCAAACAAGAAAAAGTGGTCAGTGTTATGGCCTCACAAACGAACAAATTCCCAACTGAGATGATATCAAGAAAACCTGATTACTTCTTGAATCTTCTATCTTTTCTTATCTTCTATATATAATCTTCAACTATAATGTCGGACCAATTATAGTTGTTTGCTTACTTTTGTTAGGAAAATTGCTTTAACAATATTACATCATCTATCTACGATGAATTGTAATTTCCATAGATGAAAACATAAATCCGAACTCACCCACCTCAAAGAATGAAATGGAAATTTTAGACAACATAATAAAGCTATGCTTCTGATTCAAGAAGTGTAATTTTTTTTTAATAATACAAGTAAATAGGCATTGCCCAAGTACATATGAGGTACTATACAAACACCATATCTTGAATTCAGTATTTGTTACATGATTCCAGTGGTGTATGCAAACACCACAGCTTAGACCACCTTCCTATATCCCAAGAAAGCAACTTATTTGTAAGTTGTAGGCACGAGTAAGCAACACAGTTCATTGCCTTGAAAAAATGAACTGTTACACACATATGCTCTTTAAATAAACTATATTACACTAACCTTTGGTATGCAATAACTGAACAGTGCCACACATATATGCTCTTTAAATAAGCTGGCAACCTCTATAACATCCTTCACAGTCTTGATTAGAGTTTCCTGAATTCCACGTAAAGGTTACTCCCATTAGCGCCATGCTCTAAAAGCCTAGTGTCTCAACCACCTTCTAATATGCTTTTTATGAAGTGAACTAGGTGCCTCCAATTCTCTTCTTCAAACAACTTCTTATTCATTCTTCTAAACGTGAATGCGCACTATGGTGAGTTTTTCATCGAACTTAGTTGTTTACGGTCCATGCTTAACTAACTTTCTTCCCCTCCCATATCGTGCTTCAGATGGACAAAAGTTGGATGAATGACCCCGATAGGCTTGTATCACCTGCATACGCCGAAGGCGTTAAATATTTCCTCGCACAAGCACGAAACCATGCAAGTGGAAGGGATCGCATCCGGTGTCCATGTCGTGCATGCCTTAACAATCTGTGGCTGCCTATATTTGAGGTGGAAACTCATTTGTTTATGAAAGGGATCAACCCAAATTACACGCAGTGGATATTTCATGGGGAGGAGGATACAACATGGAACGTGAGTGATGAAGATATTGATGATGATATCAACCAAGAAGACGATTACATAGATGACATGCAGGATATGTTGGATGACATCCGGGCAGGCACCTTCGATGATCGATAGATGCGCCCCAAGATAGCACTCCTGCGGCAAACAGGCCACGAGAGACGGTAGATTCACCATCTTTCAAGCAACTACTAGAGGATGCCCGACGTCCGTTATTTGATGGGTGTACAAAATTTTCAAAACTGTCATTCGTTGTCAAGTTGTTACACATCAAATCAATCGGTGGGTGGTCAATTAAGTCATTTGACATGCTACTTGATTTGTTGAGGTCTGCCTTTCCTGATGCCCTATTGCCACAATCATATGAGGAGTCAAGGTCGTTGGAGCGCGGTTTGGGCTTCAAATACCACAAAATCCATGCGTGCCCCAATGACTGCATCTTATTTTGGAAGGAAAATGCAGCTCTTAATGAATGCCCTGTATGTAAGGCTTCGAGGTGGATACCAAATACACACGGACAGCGCGCGGTACCTCAAAAAGTGTTGCGTCACTTTCCTTTGAAACCGAGATTGCAGCGTCTCTTCATGTCTTCAAAGATAGCAGGTGATATGCGATGGCACAAAGAGCAACAGACGAAAGAAGATACTTGTATGAGACATCCGGCCGACTCTGAGTGCTGGAAGAAATTTGATGAAGATCATGGCTGGTTCGCTTCGGATCCTCGCAATGTTAGGCTCGGTCTGGCAAGTGATGGCTTCACTCCATTCAACAACTTGGCTAAACCTCATAGCATTTGGCCAGTGATCCTTGTCCCCTATAACTTGCCGCCGTGGTCATGCATGAAAGACCAATTCTTCATAACATCTCTGATTATTCCTGGCCCAAGGTCACCAGGGAATGAGATTGATGTATACTTGCAGCCGTTGATCGATGAACTGCTTGAATTTTGGGAAGATGGGGTACCTACATATGATGCCTCAACTAAGGAGACGTTTATGTTGCATGCTGCCTTATTGTGGACAATCAATGATTTTCCTGCCTACGGGAATCTGTCTGGCTGGTCAACAAAGGGAAAATTGGCTTGTCCGTCTTGCAATGCAGACACAGACTCTAATTGGTTGAAATATGGCCGAAAACATTGTTACATGGGACATCGTCGTTTCTTACCCCCAGATCACATATGGAGAAGGAGGAAATGGTTGTTCAACGGTAGAGAAGATCATCGCATGCCACCAAGGGAATTTGGTCCTGAAGAGATTCAAAATCAATTGCAGATGATTGGGGATGTTCAGTTTGGCAAATCTCATAGGAAGAAAAAACGCACTGCTGAAGAGCTGAACTGGACAAAGTGTAGCATATTCTTCGTGTTACCTTATTGGTCAACAGTTCGACTTCGGCATAATTTAGATGTTATGCATATTGAGAAGAATATTGCCGACAACATCTTATTCACTTTAATGAACAGTCCAGGGAAAAGTAAGGATAACATCAATTCAAGGCGTGACTTAGAGCTTTTGGGCTATAGAAAAGAATTACACTTGATATGGCATGGTGATCGTGTAACAATGCCACATGCACAGTACACATTAAACGTCGAGCAAAGGAATAAATTTTGTGAGTGGTTGTCTGATATCAAATTTCCAGATGGGTTCGCTTCCAATATCTCGAACTGTGTATCTCGACGTGACTGCAAAATCTCAGGGTTGAAAAGCCATGACTGTCACGTTTTCCTTCAAAGACTACTCCCTATTGCTGCTGGGGGGTATTTAAGAAGTGACATTGGCTTGGCTTTGACTGAACTTGGTACTTTCTTCAAAGAGTTGTGCGCTCGAACACTCGATGTCAACCGCCTGGCCCAACTCCAAACTGATGTTGTCACCATTCTATGCAAACTGGAGATGATATTCCCTCCTTCCTTTTTCGATGTTATGGTCCACCTAGCTGTCCATTTACCCCGTGAGGCCAGACTTGGGGGTCCAGTACAATATAGGTGGATGTACCCATTTGAGAGGTATCTCGGCAAATTCAAGCGGTATGTTAAGAATAAAGCCCGCCCAGAAGGTTCAATAGCCGAGGCTTACATTCACACCGAATGCTTGACATTCTGCTCCATGTATCTCAAAGATATTGAGACGAGGTTTAGTCGACCGGACCGCAACATTGATGCTGACGAAGAGGAAACGTTGGATGGGTTCAAAATTTTCAACCAGAAAGTTCGTCCCTTGGGCATGCCTTCGAACGTGCAATTAGAAGATAAACTATTTAGGGCAGCCATCTGGTACGTGCTCAATAATTGTGCGGAGATTGGACCTTATATAGAGTAAGCATTAACGAGTCTACTTAAAAATCATCTTTCATTCTATACAATTTGTTATGAACCCAATACCATCTAACTTCAATATGTTGCTTTGCCTCGATGCACCAAATGCAGGGAACACTACGAGAAATGTAAGGTGCAACACCAAAATTGCATCGAGCGCACGCACCAAACTGAGTTCCCAACTTGGTTTAAGCAACGTGTAAGTTCTTATCCATTCCTATCTAAGATGTGCTGCTATAGCTTTCATTTTATATGATTTGGATCTAATCGAAAATAAACGTTATGAAATTTGCTTTTTTAAATATATAGATCCAGGAACATCGTACCTCGCATACACTTGATGTGTCCGCTGATCTGTACGCGTTAGCTTGCGGGCCTGACCGTTGGGTTGCAACATATGCTGCTTGCATAATAAATGGAAAAAGGTTTCATACGAAACAGCGTGAACTTCGCCGTCGTACACAAAATTCTGGAGTGGTGGTAACTGGTGATGAGGCCACAAATAATTTGGACTTCTATGGAGTTATTAATAATATTGTAGAGTTACGCTACATGGAGTGGCGTCGGGTGTACCTGTTTGAATGTGATTGGTTTGACGTTGGTGATCGAAAACGAGGGGTGCGGGTGGATGACCATATGATTAGTGTCAACATGAACAGGACTTGGTATAAGGATGAACCATTCGTGTTGGCGAGTCAGGCTGATCAATGTTTCTACATAAGAGATTTAAGGGCGAAAGGGAATTGGGGTGTTGTGCAGAACTATGCAAATAGGAATGTATACAACATTCCGCCACTGCCGAGAGTTCTTGAAGTACTTGATGGGGAATCAAGTACTCCTGATGCCGATCAAGAAGATGAGCCATCATATTATTATGAACCAGTGCAGTGTGATAACACAGATCAAGTGGCAACTCAACTGAATAGGCCTGATATACTACCTAGCCATGTAGATGCACGAGAAATCATGGATCCGGTTGGTCAATGCATAGATTCAACAGGCTTTATTAATGATGACATGATCACTTCTGAGTCTGGAAATGCGGCCAGTGAGGGGGAATATTCAGATGAAGAGGACCTATCAACAAATGAGGGGGAACATTCAGATGAGGATGGGCACACAACATCTGATGAGTCTGGCGACCTGTAAATATAACCCAGGAACTTCGTTCATTTAAGGTTGAGATATTAGAATTCTTGTTCGAAATTTCCATGTGTATATAGACATCTGACAATATGAGATTGACTTTGAAATTGGTATGTGTATATAGACAGTTCAATATGAGTTTGGGTGAAATATATGTTTTGATTTATTTTCTTACTACCATGAAGAAAATCATTTTACCTGGCTCGAACTACTTATTATGCAAACTCATATTTTCTTATTATGCAAGTAGCAAACAATCTTGAGAGTAGTATTCAAGTTTTACAACATCTATACCTAAATTAAATAGTATCTAACATGTGATTTAATTTGCTTCAGGTTACGTTCAATATCGGGAGGCTGTGTGAACTGGGATGCACTATGCATTATCAAGGTATATATACGGCCGACTCTCAGTTATTCGTTTGTCTATTTAAAGTCTCATAGTGTAAGGGTTAGTCTACCTAAAAGTAACTGAAAATGGTAGATAAATTTGCTTGTTTACGAACCTGTCTGTGCATATTGAGATTATTTTGTATCAATTAGGGCATCAATTTTATCCCACTATGTTATTAACTTGTACTCGTGCAGGTAATCAGCCGGGACCCAGTTCAAGAGGTGGAGGCAGACTTCGAGGTCTTCGAGGTGGAAGGCGTTATATCCCATACTCAGGTCGTCACATCCGACCACGCGGTGCGAAATTATCTTCATATCATAGCACGGAGGAGTGTAATCAATCCTCCTCGGATGACTCAACACAGCCCCCAAGTCCCCCACCATGCGTTGTGCCAACTCACACGCCAGGACCTATTCAAGAACCCCAACCAAATACTGCTGGGGAACAATCACCTACTGGAGAACAAACTGGTGCATGTTTTTCCAATACTTTAATTTTGAAAGCATTAGCATGTTTGTATGTGTTATTAAGTGTGAATATTCCACATTACACTTTAAAATACTAAGATATTGTACCTTAAAATACAGCTGCAGATGCCCCAATGGAGACCGAAGGAACGCAAGAACAGAGGAGACGAACTCGTGGGCCATCTAGATGCATTTTCTTTGACAAGCTAAGGAAGAACGGGAAAGTGCAGTTGAAGATCCACGATGGTGAGACAGCCCCATGTTGTGAACACGCTTCTATGTTCACAACACGAGTATCGTGGATTGTGAAACAATACTGTGACATGAGTTACAAGCGTTGGTCGGATGTCCCACCAGCGATTAAAGAGGAGCTCATTGACCGTGTTCGGGTAAGTCAAAAATTTAATTGTCCTTGTTTGGGGTGTTGTTTATGTAGTATAATCATCGCCTAAATAACGAGATAACTGGTGATTGTTTGCATGCTGCCTTATGTAGAGTGACTTTGTGTTGGACTGGGATCGCGAAAACCACCGATTGACTGTGACAAAGGCCTTACGTAAGCGCTTCAACTCCTTCCACCACGACTTGCACAAGATTTATGAATCCTATGGAAGCCACGCAGAAGCGTTGGCTAATGGAACTAGTCTGGTGGACCCCATTGTATGGGTGAAGTTGTGTGAAAGGTGGGGCAGCGATGCCTTCAAGGTACAGATAGTCTTTCTCACATACAACCATATAATATGTATATATTTAATATGTCTAAATATTGTGGTGAAAAATCTGTTTGTCTATTATAAGTAATTGTTCCCTATTGTGTATGACAGAAAATTTCAGCTCAAAATCGGGAGAACCGAAACAAGCAGGCCATTAATCACACATCAGGACGTAAATCATTCGTCCGATTACTTGAGCAAAAGGTATGTCTAAGGGAAAACAATCTTTTCATTTCAATAGAATAGTGAAAATGCACTTTACTTGGAGATTTTAGTGACAATATTACTTTACTATCACTAAAGGTGGTTACTCATAGCTTTTGTTGTTCAAATGTCACATGGTTCATACACATGACAGCGCAATGAGAATGGGAATTTGGTTGACTTCTACAAAGAGACGCGTTGGTCGAAGAAAAAGAATGCATTTGTCACAGATGCTACAGAAAGTACTTATGTGAGTAGTGCAGAAACAGCCGTTGGGATCTATGTTGAATTTCTATACGGTAGTAAAATCATTAATATAGCACTAGCTGATTATTTGTTAATAATCGTTGCTTTCTCAATGTGCAGAAGGAGATGCAAGGTAGGTTGGATGGCCTAGGACCAGAGCAACGTAGTGATGAGGCAGCAGCGACTGTCTTTAGGGAGGTTCTTGGCCATCGACCTGGATATGCACGGGGACTTGGGGAAATGGTCATCCCCGAGTCAAGTAGACAACGTGACAAAGTTCAAATGCAACAATACATGTCTGAGGCTGAAAAGCACAAGAAAGATGCTGAACAATATAAGAAGGATGCTGAGCAATATAAGAAGGATGCTGAAGCTTACAAGAGTCAGCTGGATGAAATGAGGACAGAGATGCGGGAGCTGAGGGAGCATCAGATACAAAATGACAAAGTGATGCAGTCTTTCTTTAGGGCTTTCCCGTCGTTCACTGAGTCAGTTCGACAGACTCAGTGTAACGATTCCCCCGGCCCATAAGGGGCTTCTCATAAAAGGGCACATTTTTTGGGTGGTTTTTTGTGACACCGGGGAGGCATGAGGAGTCAAGGGTGTCGACGTGTTGTGCCTTTGGGTGGTTTTTGTACTTACTCTATACGACACTGGGCTATATATATAAATATATATATAGTATTATATATATTTATATAAATCTTGGATCTATGTCTACACCGGGGATCTCTTGGATCTCTCATGGTCTGCAAATGAGGTTAGTATCATTTGGAGTTATCCACCATAAAATGTACTTGTACAAGTGAAGTGTTAAATATATTTCTAGCAACTTGGTTTCCCAAACCCGATGAATAATTCAATGATGGTTTTATACATAATTGCTGTTTTTTTTTTTTTGTTAATTTGAATCACAGAAGGCTGACTCTCTGAGAAGCTTCCTTGAGATGAAGGAGAAGGAATTACTTGTGTTGGAAGAGAAGCTTAAGGCTAGAGAGAGAGTAAGTTCCGACACCTTTTCCCTGCTCTGTAAAAGTTTACTTACAACTTGTGTTTTATTTTTTTCCCGTGTAAAATGACATTGATCCTCTACAGTTATGTATGTAGTTTAACTAGCTTTGTCGCTTTGGAAATTCTAGTAAATATGTTTTCATTGCCACAGCTTGAGCTGCAGATGATGATTATTTTTGCAATCACGCATGCCTCCCATTACATTCTTAAGCCATATGGAGTCCCTCAATTCACCTCCCAAATTATTGTATGTAGTACTTCTGATCTATTGATCCACTTCAATATTTATCTTACTTGAACATGCATGTCTATAATATGGTCTTTTCTATATCCATATACACTCACATAGTACTTAATATATAAGTGTGTGTGTATGTGTGAGGGTACGTACGTACTAATAGAAAGGGATACAATGTTTTCCAAATATTCATTTCATTGAATGCAACGATTACATAATGCCTTAGAAATCTTCTATAGGCATATGATATAGCAGGTAATGACTAAATTCTGGTACTGTGAAAGGTTAGATTTTTTTTTGCAATATGTATTTCATTTATATTTATTCCCTTATATTTAATAGCCACTACGTTTTTTGTTTTCTTTAACATAAATTCTGGTACTGTCGAAAGGTTAGATTTGTTGAAAATCATGGGAAAAAAAGCTTTATTGTTCAAATCTATAGTACTCTTTGCTTCCCTATTCTGTTCACGGCATCAGGTCGCTTGAATTCTGTCGATGCATCTTGTCTTTCTCTTTTGATACATCAAAACTCAATCCTTCACTCAGTTCTTAGTAAGAAGTTTCCTACTAGTGTATTTCAGATAATTAAAGAGAGATGCCCCCAGTCTGACAAGCTAATGTCATTTTATAATTGGTTGAATAAAGTGTCCCAACTCATCATGATCTCTTGGCTTCTATATCAACCATGAGATGAGGAGCCTTTCCTGGTTTTGTAGGTCGGGCCTTTGAGAAGGAGCCTTTAATACATTAAGTTTCTTGCAGAGCAGTTTAGGGATGAATTGACTGACCTCTTGATGTGCTGCACTTTCAAATATTCTCTGAAACTTTAAAGCACCACATCTTTTTAATGTCACTTGGTTGCAGTACTTTGTCTCATTGCCTTAATTTTGTCATGGAACCAGCTGCAAAAGTTCTCTTGCTGCACTTGCCCCCCTTCAAGCAGTACTATTTGATGTGGATGGAACTTTATGTGATTCAGATCCACTCCATTACCAAGCCTTCCGTGAAATGCTTCAAGAGGTGGAATTTCTTTCACTACCTACCTTATCAGCAAAAATATAAAATAAAATCTCAAAAAAACTCAGATTTCTGATTCATAATTCTATTAATTCATGTCTCTACATTTCTTTAGATCACGTTCTTCCACACCAGAAATAACTTTTATTTATCTAATGAATTATGACAAACATTTTGATCTTTAACTTAAAATATGTGAGGAAAAAGCAATCAAATCCACCATGATGAAATGGATTTATGGCAGCTTACTTGTTGCTTAGCCAAGGGAAGCTCATAATTTGTATGAATTTAATATATATATATATATATATATATATATATGAACAATAGTTATGTAGGATTGACATAAATTGTGGTGGTGTACAGATTGGTTTTAATGGAGGAGTTCCAATTACTGAGGAATTCTACATGGAGAATATTTCTGGCAAGCATAATGATGATATTGTTGTGTTACTCTTCCCTGATGATGTTCAAAGGGGCTTGAAGTCCACAGACGATAAGGAAACCATTTTTCGGAGGTACATTAAAATTGTTAGAGTAAAGCTTCTCTTCATTCTAGATAGAGAAATGATAGTTACAGTCGTGAGTGTGTAATCATCGTACAATCATTTTAAAAAAAGTGAATAAATACGGAACCGCATGAAAAAATAATAATTTTTAATAATAGACCTCATTCTTTTTCAAAGTGACTATATGACAGTTGCGCACTTCACGATTGTATGTAGCATTATTCTTCTAGATATTCATGTTATATATGATAAAGCTTAGAACGAACTTTCTTTGTATTTCCCTGCTTGCAATTTCTTTAAGGCTTCAACGTCTTAGACTTTCTTTAATGAAACAACATAGATTGGCCGAAGAACAATTGAAAGCTGTGAATGGCCTATATAAAGTGAAAAAATGGATTGAAGATCGAGGCTTGAAACGAGCAGCAGTTACCAATGCACCAAAACCAAATGCCGAACTCATGATATCATCCATAATGCTGTCAGATTTTTTCGATGCTGTCATTCTCGGGAGTGATTGTGACCATGCCAAGCCATATCCAGATCCCTACTTGAAGGCCCTTGAAGTACTCCATGTAACAAAGGATCACACTTTTGTATTTGAGGTATGTTTTCATCTTAGGTCATATACATTTCATGGGTATTTATAGTATTAGAGTAATAATAGAAAGGGATACAATGTTTTCCAAATATTCATTTCATTGAATGCAACGATTACATAATGCCTTAGAAATCTTCTATAGGCATATGATATAGCAGGTAATGACTAAAAAGGAATAAAAATTTGTTATAACATAAACAAGAGAGTAAGAGAGTAGAGATCTTGAAACTTCTAGAGCTACTGAGGGGGATTTGTTGCAGCTCCTTATTCTTTGAGTGGGCATCATTTTGATTTAGGTTAATACGACACCCCGAGTCTAATGGGGTGTCAAGCACAGTAAGATCCCATTAGACTCGATCTGAGAATGAAAAAAAGATCAGCCACTAGTGGTTTAGTAAAAACATAAGCTATTTGGTCTTGCTGCTGCAGAATTGAACTTGTATCGTCTTGGCAGCAACTCTGTCTCTCCTTTAATGAAAATTCATATAATATATGCTTTGTGCGAGAGTGATATTAGAAGATATATGGGTGTTTTCAGGGAAAAAAAAAGTGACTTTTACTTTTAGTTCATTGGAAGAATTCGGAATTTGATTCAGATGTTCCATTAGAAAATATGTTGAATCGACGTGATGAATTTAGCAGTTTGTTGATTGATATTTGATTTTAGTTTTTTCAGTCTTTAAGATTTTTGTTGTAATGCTCAGTTCTAAAAGTTTCCTTCGGCTTTATCTATCATATAATAAAGAGCGGTAGTATTAGCTAGATTCTCCATAGATTTTCTGTTTTAAGTTGTTTTTCTTTCCAGGTCTATTGACCTTGTTATGGTACATATGTGAGTGTTTTTTGTATGCTCTACTGTTTTTTATGTCGGGAAGACTTTCTTGTACTTTTTGCTCTGGTCTAATAATTTCTATGTCCCGCTATAAACTAGCTATATTGATTGCTTATTATTGTTCTTAATATTATGTCTTCTCAGGGGTCAGTCCTGTACCCAGCATATGTATTAATTTCTGCTTGCTGGGTGGGGTGGGTAGGGACAGGGACCTTGTCTTCAAAGTTCCTTCTCACGGTAATGAATCTTCTTAAAAGATTAGCAGAAGAGGGACAAGTGCCTGCAGCTAACGATCCACAAAGAAACCCTGCACTAGCATCAAAGAGCTTTAGGAATGGAGTTAGCTCCAGCGGTGATACGTCATCCAGTGCTTCATCTGAAGTAACTTCATCTGAATACTCCAGCAACTCAAAAGAAGACTAAGGGAACTAATCCTTTTGATCAAGTGTAATTCTTCCTGCAACCAATGATTTGGTACTAATCCTTTGGATGATTGTTATGCTTATTTATTATTAAGGATAAAAGCTCAGTTTGTATATGAGAATACATTAATACACCATCCCATTGTAATACATATGAGTTTGGATTTTGTTGATGGGCTTGGATGGAACTTTATGTATTTATTTTGCATGTTATATTGATTAGCAACTTGAATGAATGAGTTTGGATTATGAATGGTGCATTTAGGAACAACTAAAAACCAGGCCAAGAAAGAAAATAAAGTCCAGGAAATTTAAACACGAATTCAGTTTTAGCGGCGAATTAAGGGCATTTTCCGGCGAATTTTCACTCGCCCCTATAAACTAACACTTAAATTCTCCTAAACCAGTGATGTACAAATCGCTATTAAATATATATACCGGCGATTAAATATTCGCCGCAAATACATTTATATAGCAGAATGTACATTACGGCGATCTTGGAAACTTGCTGCCTCTAATTCTATAGCGGTGATATTTTAAATCGCCGCCATATAATTACCGATTTGGAAACCAATTTGCAGCGAGTGAAACCTCGCCGCATATTTGTATTTAGCAGCAATTTAATATTTGCCGCTAAATACTATGAAGAATATGGCGGCGATAAAACAATCGCCGCTTATTAATAAAAAGCGGCGATAATTTATCGCTGCCATATGCAACTATACGGCGATTTTTTGATTACGGCGATTTTGTGGAGTGGCTGGCAAATATCTTTGGCAGCGATATTTTCATTTTTAGCGGCGAAAATTAATTGCTGTGAATAATCTATCGCAGCGTTTAACGACAGAATCCTATATTGAATTAGCGGCGATTAGTTTGTAATCAGCAGCGAAAAAAAATTCGCCGGGATATTGTTATATGGCGGCGAGTTTTGGTGTCCGTTGCAATAGATCTAAAGTGGGGCGTTAATACCGGAGATCTTGCAGCGACTTAAAAATTGCTGGGATAGATATATGCCAGCGATTTGTTGTGTATAGCCAGCGATACACAATCGCTGGTAAAAGTGTTGAACCTTGTAGTGATAAAGAACTGAAGAAACAAAAATAAGCTTAATTCTAAAAAAAAAAAAAAAACTTTCAAATGTTAATGTCAACTTAATGGTCATTATTGGGTTTGTGGAGCCTAGTTTGTTGGTGTGTATTTGATGACTTGACCCGACATTAATAATGTGTTATAGTTTTTTTGCAGATTTTCAAAGAGTCTTGGGCCATGGAGTATAGATAGAGAGTTTGCGATCATAGGAAGCGCGAGATAGAAAGTTCATTTGATGGTCGCGCAATAGGTAATTCAAGTGAAGCTAACATAGAGAGTTCGTTTGAGACGCGCTCAATACTCCGCTCAAGCGAATAACACAGAAAAGTAAAAATTAAGAATTTATGTCATGTGACACTATAAATATGTACTTAATGAATAATATAATAATTAAGTTCTAGGATTCTGAACAATGAAATTTTGTCCAAAATGTATTTTGTAATTCTTCAGTACAATAAAATCTTTTGCAACTCTCTAGACGTAGACATATTGCTGAATTACGTTAATTTTATGTCTTGTAAACTCTCGTTTGGATAATGAGTTAAGATGAGATAATTTGTAAATAATAGTGAAATTATTAATTGAAATTAGATAAGATGAGGTTCTGTATCCAGACAAGTCCTAAATTATATCAATTTATGCGTTTATTTTTACGAATTTTTTTGATAATTTGTTTTTTGTGAGAAAGCATTTATTTTTATTTTTTTATTCTGGCTACTGTAGTTAAGATCAGGATAAGATAAATAAATAAGTCGACCTCGTGAAGAATAATCACTAAACCCATATGGATTGTACGCATTTATAGCCTCTGATCATGGATTCGAGTACTAATATATTGTATCTGTTTACAACGTACGTTTCCATGTGATTAATAACTTGGAATTGATAAAAAAAAAAAAAAAAAAAATCTCTTACACAATGGGAATGTTCCCATTAATATTCATTTACAATTGATTAGTTTTACCTGCATGTGTTTGAGTTTCATCATGGAGGATGTTTGCCTCTCTTATATCGAGATTCTAACTTTCATCTATATATATATATATATATATATATGAGAAATTCTATTTGCAGTCCTCAAGTGGGGACTGTATGTGTAGACACATTATTAAATGAGAGAAAACATTATTTTAGGAGGGATAATTTTGTAATTTTAAAAAATTTTAAAGTTTAAATAGCTTAGGCCTGCACATGCAGTCCCCATTTGAGTACTGTACCTAGTATTGCTCGATATATATATATATATATATATATATAATATTAGAACAGCATATATAACACCTTGAGTACGTACAAAAGAACCCGAGGGTGCAGAGAAAAGTGATGATTTTTTTTTTGCAAAACTTTCACTTTACGCCATCATCTGGGTCTTAGAAACAATCCCATCAAATCAAGATCTAGACCAGGAAAAATAAAAAAGAAAAAAAAAAAGGGAAAGAAAGGAAGAAGTAATCGAGAACAAAGACTATAAAGAAAGAAATCATTCTCAATTCATGATCAATATCATGTTCATGGACTAGAATCTAGAGCCTTGTTATTCAAAGTTCTCTTACCAAATAATTAAAATTTACAGTCTGATCTATTCATCGTCTCGTCGAGCTTTCTTGATCTTGCGGTGCAAATCAGAGACAATCCGGAGAGGAAAGAGTGCTTCGATCTCTTCTAGTAGATTCAGCGGTTGAGGGGGTTTTTTTAGTACGATCGAGGATTTTCTTTTCATTGGCAGCTGCTTATTAGGTCTTGGAGCAGGTGGGCACTGTTTGATCCCAGGGATTTTGTTATCCAAAGATGTTGGAGTTTTGAAACCATCGTCGTCTTCCTCGACCTTCACTAATTCTCCTAGACATAGCCTTTTGCAAACCACAGCAGGAACCGAAACATCGCAGTCTTGATCTTCTTCTTCTTCTCCCTTCTTTTCTCTGTCTTCTTGTTCTATACGTTGACGAAGCTCCGGCACGTCCATGGCCATAGCATGATCATGATCATAATAATCGTGATCTTCGAATCTCGAAGAGGCTGTTGTCCCCAAGATTTTGAATCTCATTACTTGATCTTCATCGTCTTTGATGAGAAAAAGCTCTGAATTCGACATACTTGTAAACAATTTACGAGGTAATTAGGTAGAACATAAAAAAGAAGATCAGAAGATCGTGTGGTTGGTGTAGAGAGATATTCCTGCAAACAGGATGGAATGTGCGTAATAATCAATCAATTGAATCACCATCTTTTCTGCGCCTTGGGTGATTTTTCTCCTGAGCTTCTGTGTCTACGAAAGAGAGAGATCAGAGGCAACAGCTAGGAAACGGTTTTGACTGAGCATATATATATATATATATAGAGAGAGAGAGAGAGAGAGAGAGAGAGAGAGAGGGTTTCTGTGCATCGGATCCTACGCCATTCGCTGAACTTTATCCTCCTCGTCGAGATCTCTCTCGGAGAGACAGAGAATTTAATTACGACTTTTAATATTTTTTGTCGAATTCTAAAATTATTAGGAGTAGAAAATTCGAGCTTTTTCTTTTTTATTATGTTTTTTTACGGCCTGATCTCTACGAACTTTGATGCATCCATGCACGTGGTCTGCTGCATGAGCTAGCCTTGGGGACCAGCTTGGTTGGATAAGAATTACCCGTTCTATATATCATCTCGTCATATTATACCAATCCGCTCATGATCGATACTATGTGTAAATCTCATGATATATTAATGATAAGATTACACAATTGTATTTTAAACCAAATACAATTAATACATAAAATTTGACTTTAAATAAAAATAATTTGGTATTTTTTAGTGAGGGGCGGAACCTTGAAAAATAACAAGATTTTTTTTTTTTTTATTTCTAAATAATTTTTCTTGCTCTATAGAAAAATATGATAGTACTGAAATCTAAAATAGAAATAAAATACATTTAGTATAACCTATGTATCATAAAAAAGTATATCATGTGTCAAGAATAATATATTATTGAAATAACATAAAGATCGATACTCATACAAACATATTAAACAAAAAATATATATAGAGCGTCTAAAACTGTAACATATGCTTTTTAAAGAAACAAAATCGTCCATACTTGAAAATTAATCAAAATTCTTAGAGATTTCTCCTTCAATGTAGATAACTAAATTATTTGCTAGAAACTCACCCTCAACATTGTTGCAGAGTCTTATTTTAACAATCTTCAAAGTTGAAAATGGTTATTCAATAGTCGCTATAGATACTGGAAGAGTCAAAACAAGATGAATCAATCTATCAATAAGATAGTATGTCTTTGATTCATCCATCTCTACCAATCTTTAACATAAGTCTGCAATGGATGACAATGAAACTTCTAATTAGTAAGCACATAAACTTCAAAATGCTTCAATTGAAGCTTTAAACAAATTTTCTCATTCTTAGAAAACTTAAAATGATAATACTTCTCCACAAGACAGCAGATGTGGCGCCTCGTTCCTCGATAAAGAGTTTGGCGAGAATCCATGATATCAGGAATGCCAGTCGGTTGGCAACACCCCGATGTTAGTGTCTAGTCTAAGCACGTAATCATGGATCAAATACGCAATAGGTAAACTAAGTCGTAGCAGAATAAGTAGAGATTTAGTCCAAAGACTAAATATTAATTGTACTAGAGAATTAATGAGTACAAAAGATAAGCCATTCTCGTATCTGAAAATTGGAACTCTCCAAGAAACGTTCGAGTGATTGGGGCTATGCATGGCTGTCACCGAAGGCCATCGGGCCATTTCGGTGGCTGCTCCTCGCCTCAGATCCTATGCAGACCTGGTCCTGGAGACTCCTCAGCCCATCCCTGAAGTCATGGTACCCTTCCGCTCTCACAAAATTATTGATGGAGAGGTCTGTATTGTCTTCTCTAAAGATGAAGTGGACCGCTCGGCTATACCTTTTCAACACTCACTAGTATTGAAATTCCTTCGACAAAGACCCTCTCTTGATTCCATAAGAGCATTCATCAAAGCCAGATGGGGTCTATCAAACCAACCGATTGTTTCATCCATGAGTAAGCCGCGGAATGTCTTCGTGCGACTGGCGTTGGAGGAAGATTTTGTTAAGGCATTCGCTCGTGAGAATTGTGAAATCAATGGAGTACCGTATAGAGTTTTCCATTGGACTACTGAATTCCAAGAAGATCAAGAACTTGTCCATGTGCCGGTGTGGATCACGCTGCCAGGTCTTCCACCAAACTATTATCATGAATCTTTCCTTCGCAACATTATGGCTCCAATTGGAAGATTTCTAAAGCGAGACAATCCCACTCGATGAGCTACTCGTACAGATGGTGCAAGACTCTGTTTAGAGATGGATATTTCTAAAGAGCCTATTCAGGCTTTGTGGATTGGTATCCCCCGAAACCCTCAAAGTCTTTATCAAAGTATTAAGTTTGAGACATTGCCGGCATACTGTCCAAAGTGTCATGTTCAAGGCCATAATTCCAAGACTTGTAAAGGTGAAGGCAAGAAACGTAATGTGCAGATGAAGGAACCAAAAGAGAAGGAAACGATGGAACAGGTCTGGGTTATCAAGGAAACCAAAGGCGGGAGTCTTGTTCAGAAGGGTGAGTCTAGCAAGGTGGAAGAGAGGCCGTTGAATGCGGAGGAATTTATTCCAAATGATCAGGTATGGGAGAAATCGGAAACTGACCGCATGAATGGTGTTGAAGGCAGAGGAATGGAAGTAGTTCCAACATTAGAGCAAGAAGAGGTTGTTAACGATGGAGAGCCTGGTTCCACAACTCAGGTGCTTAGTAATCCAATTATTGACCAGGTTGGGCATGGTAGATCAATGGACGCAGAACTGGAGGTGGTGGATCTTGAGGAGGGGAAGTTGGTGGCACCTGAGTCATTAGACGGAAATGATGGTTTGTGTTTGGGTATAGTCCAAGCTCGGTTGGCATTGAGTCTTAAGACTGATATGGCAGGTTTGCAATCTGGGGGCATGCTTGCACCCATTATGGAATCTATTCAAACGGAAGACCACGAACGACGAACGCTGAATGAGGTCTCTACCCAAGAAGGAGATGATCCAGTTTATGAGGAGGTTGCGCATACGAATTATTGCTCGGATGGCCACACCTGCTCAGACTCGGATTCGGAAGGGGCATTGGAACACTTAGCTAAAGAAAATCTTGTGGCCTCGGATTCAGATTCTCAGTTGAACAAGAAAAGGAAAGGGAAAGGTATTAAGTCAAGAGGTTCTTCCAGGGTCGTAAATAAGCCCACCCGGCTTAATTTATGAAGTCATCTTTATTGTATTGGAATGCTCGGGGGATAGGAACGTCAAGAAAGCGCCTTAAAAAATTGGTATAAAAATTTCTTCCTAAAATTCTTGTTATTGCTGAGCCAATGGTTAGTAATTCCCGTTTAGATTTATGGCGTGATTGTTTGCGTTTTGATTGTTGTTGCTCTAATGTTGATGACGAAGGTAAGTTATGGATGTTTTGGGTTCAGGAATTAAATCTTGCTGTTGAGTATATGGGTTATCAATTTTTGACAGTTCGTATTGATAATCCTAATGTTGTCCGAATTACATTTGTATATGCGAAATGCTCCTATTTGGAGCGTAGAAGACTGTGGGATGTTTTGATGGCGGCTAATATTCACCAGTTACCATGGATGGTGATGGGAGATTTTAATATTATTAGAAATGATTCGGAGCGCAGAGGGGGACGGCCAAGACTAGCTTTGGCTATGGAGGAGTTTAATGATTGGGTGGGTGCTTGTGGTCTTCTTGATATGCCTTTTTGTGGGAATTCTTTTTCCTGGTGTAATGGTCACTGGGGAAGATGTAGGCAATGGGCGAGGCTTGATTGCTGCTTTCTTAATACAGCGGCTCTTGATATTTTTCCGGCTGCTAAATTGGAATATTTATCACGTACTTCTTCTGATCATGCACCGATGTCGATTTCTTTGGAGAATCCATTTGATACTTATGGTTATCCTTCTTTTAAATTTCAGCAAATGTGGGTATCTCATGCCCAATTTTTTGACTGTGTTTTGAACTCTTGGAAGGAGGATGTTGTTGGAGGCTCAAGTTTAAATGTGCTTATGAATAAACTTAAAAGACTCAGAATTGCTTTGAGAGAGTGGAACAAGCACATTTTTGGGAGGACGGAAATCCATATAGTAGAGCTTAAGGCTCGGATAAAGGGTTTGGAGGACAGGTTGCAATCTAAATATATAAAAGATGTCGATGATGATCTCGTGGTTTCACAATTGGAGCTTTCAGTTTGGTTGGATAGGGAAGAAAAACGTTTAGCTCAACAAACTAAACAAGGTTGGATTCAGAAGGGAGAAGCGACCTCTACGTTCTTCCGTGCGGTCAGTCGTCGTAATCATAAAGTGGTAAAAGAGATGAAACTTGCAGATGGTACTACTCTTTCCTCACCAGAACAGATCCATGACGGGGCTATTTCTTATTTCTCACAATTCCTAGAGGTTGGTTCTTGCTGTGAAGAGCCGAACCTGGGGGGTTTGGTCCTACAATTATTTCACGGGGTGAAAATGACTTTCTTTCTCGTATTCCTTCATCCTAGGAAGTTTATGAAGCTCTTTGCTCCATTCCGGAAGATAGTAGTCCAGGTCCTTATGGGTTTGGATCAGGATTCTATCGATCATGTTGGCACATAGTGGGTAATGAGGTGGTTGATGCGGTGTCAGAGTTTTTTCGAGGTAAGAATCTTCCGAGGTTTTTCAATGCTACTTTCTTGGTTTTAATTCCAAAAGTAGATAATCCGAGGAGTTTTGATAAGTTTAGGCCGATTAGCCTGTGTAACGTGTTTTACAAAATCTGCACTAAAATTATGGTTAATCGTCTTTCCCCCATGTTGGCAAAAATTATTTCTCCTGAACAAGGAGCTTTCTTCCGGGTCGAAGCATATTTGAGAACATTAGTGTTACACAAGAAATGATCCATTCTATTAACAAACCGGCACATGATGGAAATGTAGTTTTAAAGATTGACATGGCTAAAGCATATGATAGTGTGGACTGGTCTTTTCTTTTGCATGTTCTTAAAGCATTCGGGTTCTCAGAATTTTTTTGTATGTTGATTCAACAATGCATCACTAATCCTTGGTTCTCTGTGATCATGAACGGGGTTCCCAAAGGTTTTTTCAAAGGAGGTCGTGGGTTGAGACAAAGAGGCCTTATCTCTCCTTATTTATTTATTATTGTTGAGGAAATTTTTACAAGGATGATAAAAAAGCAGGTGGAAATGGGTAAGATTACTCCTTTTTACCATCCAAGGGGTACCCCCATTATTTCTCATTTACTCTATGCGGATGATATGGTGCTATTTTGTAATGGGGGCAAAAATTCATTAAGAACTATTTGTGATGTGTTGAAGACGTACGAACAATGGTCGAGGCAAGTAGTTAGCAAAAACAAGTCCTCTATATTTTTCTCTTCGCAGGTTCCTATCTCTAGACGTCGGGCTCTTCTTCGTTTCACGGGTTTTACAGAAGGGACTTTCCCCTTTAAATATCTGGCAGTTCCTGTTATTTCAGGAAGACTGAAAATAGCTCATTTTGATGACTTGATTGCTAAAGTTCAATTAAGATTGGAGGGATGGCAAGCCAGACTGTTATCCAGTGGGGCGCGTCTGCTTCTCATTAAACATGTGCTTCAAAGTATTCTCGTTCACAGTCTTTCTATCTTAAGGACGCCTAAAGTTGTTCTTGAGAAACTTCAAAAAATCATCAGTACCTTTTTCTGGGGTGTAAAAGATGGGAAAGCTAAGAAAAAATGGCATTCTTGGGTGGATATTTGTAAGCCTGTCTCAGAAGGTGGGATGGGTATTCGGAGTCTTCAAGATGTGCAAACATCTCTACATATGAGGTTAGCTTGGAATCTAATGCAAGGTACATCTCTTTGGTCTAATTTTTTTCATGCTAAGTATGTTGGTGATAGACATATTTCTATGGTGGATCCTAAGAAATGGTCTATTTTTTGGAAGATGATCTTGCAAAGTATTCCTTTAGTGCAAGCTAATTCTAAAAGGAGAGTTCGAGAGGGTAAGCTTCTTTTTTGGCATGATAAGTGGGTTGATGATGCCCCTCTTTGCGATAATATTCAGATTTCGAGTATGCCAAATCTTAAGTTGGAAGATTGTAAAACTGGGTTGGGTTGGAATATGGAGATTTTTGCTCGGTTGGTTGGGCATCAAAAAGCTGAAGATATTATTTTGCAATTGGGTAGGGTTAAACATGGGAAAGATATATTGATATGGCTTCCTAACGATGACGGAAATTTCTCTTCTAAGAGTGCTTGGAATTGTATTCGTTTGAGGGGACCAGATTTCCCTTGGGCAAAATGGGTTTGGCATTCTGCTCTTCCAAAAAAAATTTCAATCACTATGTGGAAGGCCATACATGATTGTCTTCCTATGGATGACAGAATTTGCAGAATTGGTATTCCAATCGTTTCATGTTGTGATTGTTGTTCCAGTTATACTTATGAAGATCTTAATCATATTCTTACGGGATGAGATTTTGCTGAAAAAATTTGGCGTATATGTTCGGTGGTTCTTGGAATTCCTTGGGTGGAAGGTTGCTCATGGAGACAGAGGGTGGAGTGTTGGTATAGGAGGGCTAAGAATTCTAATTGTCCTGGTCAACTGTTGGGACTTCTTCCGGCGATCATTACTTGGCGGCTATGGGGGCGTCATTGTAAAGCCCGGATGGAAGGAGTAATGGAATCGGTCCAACAGGTTTGGTGTTCCATAAAATATTGGGTTTCTCGGATTGCAATTAAACTAAATAATGTTAATTTGCTCAATCGATGTGATGAAGATATTTTAAAATATTTTAATATGCCTTTAAATGTCATGAGGAAAGAGATTGTCATCCCGGTCAAGTGGAAGCAGCCTAAGCAAGGTTGGGTAAAGTTGAATGTTGATGGTTGTTCTCTAGGTAATCCGGGCCCTTCAGGAGCGAGATGAATTATTCGAGATGAAACAGGTAATCTGGTTTGTGGGTTTGCGATAGCAATAGGGCATCATTCGAACAATTATTCTGAGCTGATGGGTTTACTTCATGGGCTTCGATATATTGGCTTGATGGGTTTTTTATTTTTGGAGATTGAACTAGATTCCATGTTAGTGCTAAATTGGTTGAAGAATCAGAGATGTGGCTTGTGGTATATGGAAGACTATTGGGATGAAATTCAGATTCGACTAGCTGGGATTAATGTTTCATTTGTTCGCTGTTATAGAGAATGTAACTCGGTTGCGGATGGCTTAGCTAAAATGGGTGCTAATGGTATTACGGGATCATGGTTTTCTCTTCCTGATTTGCCTCCTTCTATTAGAGGAAACATTAGGCTGGATAGAGGGGGCCTCCCTTACTTACGGAGAATCCGAAGCAGTTGATAGAAAGCTATGTGCGCTGGTCTTTTGAGAGATATGTTTTTGTTGCATTTGATCATTTCATTTCTTACTCTATGTTTGTGCAGATTTTGTTTTGCAGGTTGTTATGTTGAAGGTTTTTTTTGAGGCATTTGTATAGTGGTTGAGTTTATTTGGTTTTTTTAGGCTTGGGTTTTGGTTTTATTATAATATTTGTAGCCCCCAGCCCTCGGGTTGTAACCACGATTTTCCTCCACCACAAGTGAGGGTTGATCAATAAAATTGAGACGGAGTCACAAATGGACATGTGGCCTTCGACTCTTCTAAAAAAAAAAAAATGTAGTAGAGGTCTAAACCGGTAAGAGGTTTGTCCATTAACGATAATAATATCCACATGTCATTTTTATTTCTCAAATAATATTATATAGTATTATCTGACCATCACTTGAGTCCAGGTATGATAAACCAAGCATGATTTGTCATCTGACTAAACATTACATTTTATCAAAATATAAACAACAAATAACAGAGATAGGCCTCTGTTTCTATGACTCAGACGAGATCGATCTTTCTTCCTCAGAGAACTCTTCTTGGGCTACATCTGCATCAAGGTCTACAGTTCCAATAAACGAAACCATAGTTTGGTTCAACATCTATGACAACACTATTAATGAGAGACAATGTAAATTATTATGCAAGCACCATTTCATGTATATGATCTGTGAACACATATAGTTATGCATGGCGTAGAATCACCCTTTGGCATAAATACATGTATCCATAGTTATGGCCAGGAACCTACACTCTGAATAAAATATCAGTATATAAGCATGGCAAAAAATCACCCTTTGAGCATAATTATTACCAAGGCGAAGAATCACCATCTTATCAAAGTACGTAAAAATCATCATATCTCATCATATAAATACCATTCAAGAATCACTCCACAGTTCGACACTGGGACTCACTCCACCCAGTCAATATGTAAGCTAACTCACCCATTTCAAATAATTTGACATGAGGAATCACTCAACCCGGTCAACACACTAGAAGAAAACACACATGATTAACCCAAAAAATCACTTTACCCGATCAACCAACTCAAAGACACCACACATGATTAACTTGGGGAATCTCTCTACATGTTTATCAAGTGAGACCAATATGAAAACATTCCACCCCGATCATCACAGGGACTTTCTCTAACTAAATGAAACTCATGACAACGTGTTATAGGAATGGCGCGGGACTCCTCAACCCATCCATGATGATAAATACACAAAAAGACTCACGCACCCAAAAATCACAATCACCACCATTCAAACTCTTCATCTCAAAATCACCATGTAAAGATAATCCATAAACATAATGGAGAAGATATATATTATTTTCATATAGGAAAAAGAGAGAAGTTATAGAATATGTGAAGCCTAATCTTACAATATACTTACACACATTTACCCCACATTCCCAATAAAATTTTAGGAGCTAACCTACCTGAATAATATTAAAATACTACGGTGGCGTTGCTCTCTCTCTGTCGCAACCTTGAAGTCACTTGATTTCTTTGAACACTTCGAATCCAAAGAAGATCTATCACTTCACAATCTCAAAAGTGAGATTTTGTCCATTGTCCAAAGCCTTTTATAGGGTGGAAAGGTCAGGTGTTCTCCTGACTACTTGAAAGGAGATATTAATCTCAATTGTCCATTTGTCCACTAGACTTGAAGAACTGTAGAGGTTGAATGACCGATGGGACAAGGGAAGCACGCTGTTGTAGCTTGCCTTGGATCCAATCTTGCAGTTATTTCCCTAATAAGGGTTATCCACATAGCGCTAGACCATACCTTTGAGATCATACGATATGACTTACATGTTTGTAATCTTTTTCTTCCATAGACTCACTCCAGATGTGATGCCTCAAATGGAATATGGCCTTTGCATACGACACCTACTGCCTCTGAGCATTTCCACATAATCCCAAAGAGCCCTTGCATCCGTATTGCTCTTATCCTTGACCGATATTCTCCTTTGACCTTAACTCACCTTCGCCTGTAGCTTGCCCTTCTCTAGGAACTGTCATTTTCCAGAACTACCAGCCTTTTCAACTCTTCATTCTCGATCGAGTACGGGTAGCACAATCATTGCTTACCGGTCATAGGGTGAAAATTTCTTTATCACCCGATATTGGGATGTGTTAGCCAGACTTTCTACATAGCCCTGCTTGCCTTAGTTTGGACTAGCTGCACTTTGCCTGTCCCTCTGCCTCATATTCCACAGTACGTAGCCCCTGGGAAGAAGTCTCTTCCACTGCTTCTACGCTATCCTCACCTCCTTAACAAGAATTTTCGTTCTTGAAATTCGATAAGGTCTATCCCTCGAGATGGGACTTCGAGGAATGTGCACGCAGCTGGACATTCTTCGGCGTTCTCTATCAATGTCGGTCGAGGTGATGACCAATCCTTCCCTCGGCTCACCCCCTAACCTTCATAATCTCCAACTAAGACAAGAGCTTTTTCATCTTGCCTTCTCTGTTGGTTGCTCCAGTTGCAACCGTCTCTACTGCTCTCTCGTGTCTTAACTTCTTTCTAGATTTGGCATCACAAGGCATTGAAAAATCTCCACCCATGTCATTTTGTTGTTCATCACGTTTCTGGACCGTTTGTTTCTCCCCTCATTGTCTTGCGATTTCATTAGCGTGGTCCACCATATATGATATCGAGGTCGTAGCCCTCTAATGATTCTCCTTATCCTGTCGGTGTTCCTCTTCAATTCGTAGGCATTCTCCTTCTAGCCTTGCTGTTTCACATTGTCTTTCTATGAAACGATAAAATTACTTCACCGCTTCCATTCGTGTCGTCCTCTTCTCTCACACCATGATGACAGTTTGAGAGTTTTAGATGTTTGTAACTAAATAATAGTTCGAAGGCTCATTTAAAGATGTGCTCTTGCCTTTGACTTGACTATTCTACCCTTACTTAGTGCGATCATGGTCAGTTACTGCAATGCAAATAAATAGGAAAACTACTCCCGCATGAACCTCTCACATTCCCATGTAAACTTTTCATTTCCGGCGCTTTTCCACTGCACCTTCACCAATGGTACAATTTTGGACTGGTCTTTCATCATATGTGAGGTTTGATTGCAATGGAACCAGATTTGGATTAATCACATGGGGTTGTTAGTACTCGAGACTTTTTCTCAACAAGGAAACGTGAAACACATAATGGATCCCTTCGTATTTCTCTGCCAACGCCACTTATATGCTATTAGGCCTATCTTCTGTAATATCTGATAAGGTCCAATATATCTTGGGCTTAACTTCCCTCTCAGCCCAAACCTTTTTACCCCTTTTATGGGTAATACCTTGAGATATGCCCAATAATTTTCTTCAAAGGTCAACTCTCTTCTCCTGACATCGGCATAGCTCTTCTGCCTACTCTGAGCTGTTGCCATTATTTTCCTTATGAGCTTAAGTTGCTCTCTCATCTCTTGCACAATTTCTGGCCCAATTATCTGAGCCTCCCCTACTTTGTCCTAACATAAAGGCAATTTACATTTCCTTATTTACAAAGTCTCGTAAGGGGCCATCTAAATAGTCTCTTGGTAACTATTGTTATAGAAAAATTCAATGTGTTGGACATGGCTTTCCTTCTATCGTGCAATATGCATGATACGCACTACCGAATCTGAACTTTGTGCCCATTGCTGCTTGTAGGCTCTTCCAAAAACTTAGACGTGAACCTTGGTTCTCAATCTAGCACTATCGTCTTAGGAACTCCATGAAGTCTAGCTATTTTCTTAACATACAACCAAGTTAACTTACCCAAATTGCATTCTTACCTCTAGGGGTTCGGGATAATCTGATCACAAAGTCCATAGTTATGTCTTCCCATTTACAACCCTATCATTATACTAAACCAAGAGTTCTCAAGAAAATTACCTTGATCTTATGAATTAGGGATCTTATCATGATCTCTAAAAGCACATCCTTGAAATGCAAGCCATAGAACAATATCAATAGATGTTTTACCTAGACTCGATTGTTGAGAAATTGTTAAGAGCTTTGTGCATTCATTACTTTATCATTATACTATAATTTTTTTAATAAATCATCACAAGATTTCACAACATTATTATGATAAGAGTGATGATCATCCCCAGTATGATTAAAAAAGGTGCAATATTCTTCATCGTTAATCTTCTTCCAACTTCTAAATCTCGTAATAGTAAATACGTCCTATCTAGGATGTCCAGATGATTTCATTATAAAATGATAATATGGTAAACAATATGTAGCATCCTTTGATAGAGAATACTCAAGCCAAGATGCAAATTGTGTGAACCAAGAAGCTTGAAAGCGACGAAGATGCTTTTTTGAACTAGAAAATGGGTATTTCGAGAGACATATTTATAATAGACCCTACAAATATGTCATTCTGATTTCATTGCATTGATTGATTGGATAGTCCCACGTAGGAGGACGTAAACCTAAATCTCGTTATAGAGAAAATATATTAACCTCTTTTGAACTAAGTTTTGAAGATGTAAGGCTCCACCATTGGAGAGTTAAGATGATGTTCATCGAATTCAACCCTTAGAGTTTTAGAGAAACGCTCTGGAATGTCAATTTTTTTTTTTTCTTTTGAAGAATGAGTTGATAGTTTTTAATTTGGAAATAACTCATGAACCTAAATTTAAAGTCAAATTACAACATATAAAATAAAATTAGACATGAATTAATTACTCATGAGACATGAATTCAAAGTCAAATTACAACCACAAAATCAATAATTATTCAATAGAGATAATCATAGCCAAACTAAGTACTAATCAATCTATTTCAGAAATAGAAAGAAGAATTCTAATTAGTAGCTAAAACTAGAGGTGGCAAGACAAAATCATGTATTAGGACTTGATTTCATATATAAATTTATGAAATTTACTGTTTACAAAACTATTCCAAAAATACAAGCGATGAAAACTTTTTTATATCAAATAATGTATATTTTCTTTTTATAAGTAAATAACCTAAAAGAATAACTGTAATAGGATTCATTGTTAGAATTTAAAGAATCACAAACCCCATGGTTCCACTTAAAAAAAATGTTAAAAAACTAAACAAACATCAATACATGCAAGAAGCCAAACCTTTGTCTACATAACCTTTACGTTTTCTCCAAAGAATTGGAAGAATCGAAATGAACAACTTTTGTGACGGTAGAGCAGAAAAAATCGTCCTGTGCATGCAACCCTACTAAGCTCCAAACAAAATCTAAAGGAAAATGCTAGTTTGCCATCTCACTTTGCCCACTTATTTTGACCGCTTGTGTATTTAATTTTTTTTCACTTAAGGATTAAGAAAGTGATTTTTAATGCATTGGTGTATTTTTTTATTTTTTAAAAATATTTAAATATGTTAAAAAAATATGAAAAAAATGAGAAAAAAAAAGGCCAAAATGGCATAGCGGTCAAATGGAGTAGTGCAACTCAGGCGGCAGAGTAGCACCGCTCACCATTCGAATTCTTTTTTTTATCATTGGTGGTAGGTAAAACATGTCATCATCTTATTAGATAGTTTTATTTTTATTTTTTATTTTTTATTTTTTGTATGAGATGGTTTTTATTTGTTATATTTTCAGATTGGGCTAGATTTTTTGAAGTTGAGCTTATAAATACTTAGTCTATAGGGTCAAGATAATTTTGTAAAGGGTAACCATCACAAGATGAGATTAATATCATCCCTACTAAATTATAAAAAATTAGTTTGTATTAATACTTTTCTTTTAAGTTTTGGGGGCCGGGGGCCTTGGCCCACCCAAGTCTCTACATAGGTCAACCATTCTTAATTAGTGAAGTGATACTATCAATTGCTTAAACCACATTTGGAAGAAAAGATATTGTGGTTTTTGTTTCTAGTACGTTTGATAGGAGAACTCCACTTAATTTCATTGTCTTCATGTTCTTGTTCAAAAAAAAATAGGAACATAATGGGATAGCTAGAGACATAAAATATCGATGGTTGGTAGCAACCAAATTAAGGCTGCGTTTGGATCATAAAATACTCTCAATTCATCTCAACTCATCATTACAATTTTTTCAAATCTCAACACAAAATATAATAAATTATTCAACTTTTACAAATCTCAAAATAATAATAATATTAAAAAATAATATTCTAACAATATTTTATCATCTCAACTCAACTCAACTCAACTCATTTCAACATCCAAACTCACCTAAGAATACTAAACATTGTATCGGCATGTGAGGGCTATGTGCCTATGTGAATGGAGTGGGGTAATGCTCATTTAGAAGATCTAAAGCCATGGAACCCGCCGATGCTGCGCGTGTCAGTCATGGAATTGCGGTGACACGCGGTACTCATGCGGGCCGTGCGTGAACATCACGCACTTATTGAACAACTTCTCTGCTTGTCTCATCTTGTAAAACTTGTAAATCAACACTAGGTGCGCGTGTGATGGTATGATGCGTGTACTCTTTTGGTGTCCAAAAGACCATAGATCAAGCATTTTTTGAGAGGAGAAATGGTAGAAAGAGTCCTAGGAGTTGATATTTTCAATATATGATAAATCTAGGTGTTTTGTGCAATCACTTGATGTACTTATTTATTTATTTGTGCAATTAATTCAATTGTGTATTAGCTGTATTAAGGACAAAATTCTTGAGATGAAATCAGCTCTTTCTTTAATGACAATGTTGATGCTTTTTCTTTTTCTTTTATTTTTTTGCCGATCATTTTATAATTACTTTTAAAATATAAAAATTTCTAATTTAATGACAATGTTGATGTTTTTTCTTTTTTCTTTTCTGTTTTTTGCCGATCATTTTATTATTTTTAAAATATAAAAATGATCATAAAGATATAGGCATTCATGCACACTAATAGACACATTATAAAATGCGTGTGTGCATGAATGCCTGTGTCTATATATATATATATATATATATATATATATATATCAGTATGCACGGATGCCCGTGTCTGCATGCATCAATACTCTTCAAAATAATATAATGCTAGCTTTGGCGTTCCCTCGTAAGATTTGATCAACTGCCCATATACTGGTTATGGTGGCATTCTGAAACAATGCGTTTCAGAATCAAAATGGACTGGTCCTTCTGATAAAGAAGACTGGACCATTCCGAGAATGCTATCCTCAAAACCGAGGAATCTGCCATCTCTTAAATAGAAAAGAACAGAAGCATTGATGCCTAACCTTGTTAGAGGTTTAGCAGCAATTTGCACAGAACCTACGTGAATATACTTAAATCCCTCTTTTTTGTATTTTTTAATATCTTCCTCATTAAGGAGATAACATTTTTCTTGGGATTTAGATATACTATAGGTTTGTTCGACTGTTCGAACATTTAAAGTATTTAAAAAAGTATTGGGATTACATTTTGATTATGGGCGAATTTATCCCACCATTTGGTAAAATAAACTCGTGTCATTACATCACCATTTCTTTCATAATTCCATTTGAAAATCCACGGGAGGTGGTATTTCTTACAGAAATGCAAAGTATGGTGAAATTTTCTGGAATGTTGATCCAAGGTTGGACCAACTTTGTTTGAAAAAAATTGATAAGCTTTTAAGAGCTCATCAGGAAGATTTTCAGGAATTAATCCATATTGGTTCCACCATTGAATGAACCAAAGAGGAAAATTTCCTTTGAATTTTTTATCAAAACAAAAGAACCATGAATGGTCCATAGCAGGAGTTTGGAAGAACATGAAGCGCTTCCAAGCATCAATATAATCAAAATAAGAGAAAGCATAATGATGAAGCCGACAAAGAAGATACGTCTTCTATGTCTCCAACAGTTTCAGATATGCAAGCCCCTGTTGCACCTGTTCATCACAGTTTAAACATTTTGAACAAATCTTTTGAAATTGATTTACCTGCTTTGTTAAAAGATTTTGCTTCGTCTGAAAACAAACAAAGGCGAAAAGCCTATGTTGCAAAATTTTCGGATTTAGAAAAACAACGTGTTAAACTCAAATGGAAGGAAGAGATGAATAGGGGTTCATCCGAACAAATTGTTCGTTTCCATTCTGGAACCTGGAACCCTGCACAAGAAAAATATAGTACTATTAAAAAAGAAATTTTGGCTATAGTACTATGTATATCTAAATTTCAATCTGAGTCTTACAAGGGTTCCCTCAGTTTCTCACACTTAATACCGAACCACCTAGTGCAGAAACTCCCGCACCCGGTAGAAGATGATCAAAACAAGATAGAAAAAAGAAGAATAATATGCAACAATTAGATACCAGATTGGCTCTGATACCAAAATAGCGGAATGGAGAGAAGGGGACTGAAGAAGAAGAGAAGGTAGGAGAATATGGAAGAATAAAGCAAAGCAGATAAACATGCACAATTAAAGGAGATAACATTTTTCTTGGGATTTAGATATACTATAGGTTTGTTCGACTGTTCGAACATTTAAAGTATTTAAAAAAGTATTTTTCAACCAAGTGGTTTTGTAAATATCAGTTGGTTTAATATCTGGGATCTTCCACGATCCTAGATCAGGAGATAGTTCTTCTCCATAAGAGCAATCCTCTTCATTGACTATATCAGGCGGCAAAGTCGACTGTTCGAACATTTGATTATGGGCGAATTTATCCCACCATTTGGTAAAATAAACTCGTGTCATTACATCACCATTTCTTTCATAATTCCATTTGAAAATCTACGGGAGGTGGTATTTCTTACAGAAATGCAAAGTATGGTGAAATTTTCTGGAATGTTGATCCAAAGTTGGACCAACTTTGTTTGAAAAAAATTGATAAGCTTTTAAGAGCTCATCTGGAAGATTTTTAGGAATTAATCCATATTGGTTCCACCATTGAATGAACCAAAGAGGAAAATTTCCTTTGAATTTTTTATCAAAACAAAAGAACCTTGAATGGTCCATAGCAGGAGTTTGGAAGAACATGAAGCGCTTCCAAGCATCAATATAATCAAAATAAGAGAAAGCAGTGTCTATTTGGTCAAGTCTTTTAGTAGAAGATGGGGAGGGTCCCCATTCTGCTTGGGTGATGACTCGATGGATATAGGCACTGTGGTAAATCAATTTATTGGCATCAACCTTGTCAGGAATAGGTTTGATAACCAAGGAATTTGTTTGTATTAAAATACTGGAATAAAACTGGAGATTTTTTGAGAAATCTTCAGGAATCCAGTGGAAAAGTGTTTTTCAAACCTATTTCTGTCAAATTGTAAATCAGAAACAGAAATATCCTTGGGTTTTTTCTTTGAAAATCTTTCCAAGGTTTCTTGAAAATTAACCCTTTGATTAGAAGGTTTAGGATCCTTACGGAGCATTACCTTCTTTAGCTTTAGAAGATAATCTTCTTTAAGCTCAGGATTAGTAATTTGAGAAATCAAGGTTAGCAAAAGGTTCTCTTGTTCTTCATCCTTAGTTAAGACATTGATTGTCTTACTAGGAGGTTTACAACAAGTGGTATTACAATTGCAACCTAGCTTTAAGTCAGAGGGATCAGGAGTTGTAGCTTCAGAGTGATATTCTGAATCACTAGAGCTATACTCAAAAATCTCCGATGATGAAGACGAATCAGTTTCTAGGAGTCGAAACAATTCTTCTTTATCATTGGGATTGATATCCATCTGGCTAAGCTTCTTTTTAAAAGCCTGGACCATCCAAAGGACCTAAATATCCACTACTACTTCAGGCCCCTACTTCTCCAATAAAACCCGGGGGAGTAAAAGACAAGGACAGTTCATCCAGCAAATCCTCTAAGTCCAAGAAGAAAACAGATTTACTCTTCGACAGACTTAATAAAAAGGATTTAATCAACATTTTAAAAGAATCATTATCAAAGTCTCAAAGCAAATCTGAAGATGATTCAGACACTGCATCAGAGGCTTCTTACAGCAACTTCTTCGGAAATTCTGGATTCATTGGAATCGACACAGACGAAGAATAATTGCTACCAAACTACTACTTGAGTTCAAAGAAGACCGGATACACCAGTCTCCTTTAAGCTTTGTCGTTTTGTGCCGAAAGCAGCACCAGCCGCCAGACACAATGATGACACCCGTGGTTAAACAGTACTAACACTGTTCACTCACGGATTGTTTTTCTTACGGAGCATTATGTAGGTTTGGAAAACAATCAAAATGGACTGGTCCTTCTGATAAAGAAGACTGGACCATTCCGAGAATGCTATCCTCAAAACCGAGGAATCTGCCATCTCTTAAACAGAAAAGAACAGAAGCATTGATGCCTAACCTTGTTAGAGGTTTAGCAGCAATTTGCACAGAACCTACGTGAATATACTTAAATCCCTCTTTTTTGTATTTTTTAATATCTTCCTCATTAAGGAGATAACATTTTTCTTGGGATTTAGATATACTATAGGTTTGTTCGACTGTTCGAACATTTAAAGTATTTAAAAAAGTATTGGGATTACATTTTGATTATGGGCGAATTTATCCCACCATTTGGTAAAATAAACTCGTGTCATTACATCACCATTTCTTTCATAATTCCATTTGAAAATCCACGGGAGGTGGTATTTCTTACAGAAATGCAAAGTATGGTGAAATTTTCTGGAATGTTGATCCAAGGTTGGACCAACTTTGTTTGAAAAAAATTGATAAGCTTTTAAGAGCTCATCAGGAAGATTTTCAGGAATTAATCCATATTGGTTCCACCATTGAATGAACCAAAGAGGAAAATTTCCTTTGAATTTTTTATCAAAACAAAAGAACCATGAATGGTCCATAGCAGGAGTTTGGAAGAACATGAAGCGCTTCCAAGCATCAATATAATCAAAATAAGAGAAAGCATAATGATGAAGCCGACAAAGAAGATACGTCTTCTATGTCTCCAACAGTTTCAGATATGCAAGCCCCTGTTGCACCTGTTCATCACAGTTTAAACATTTTGAACAAATCTTTTGAAATTGATTTACCTGCTTTGTTAAAAGATTTTGCTTCGTCTGAAAACAAACAAAGGCGAAAAGCCTATGTTGCAAAATTTTCGGATTTAGAAAAACAACGTGTTAAACTCAAATGGAAGGAAGAGATGAATAGGGGTTCATCCGAACAAATTGTTCGTTTCCATTCTGGAACCTGGAACCCTGCACAAGAAAAATATAGTACTATTAAAAAAGAAATTTTGGCTATAGTACTATGTATATCTAAATTTCAATCTGAGTCTTACAAGGGTTCCCTCAGTTTCTCACACTTAATACCGAACCACCTAGTGCAGAAACTCCCGCACCCGGTAGAAGATGATCAAAACAAGATAGAAAAAAGAAGAATAATATGCAACAATTAGATACCAGATTGGCTCTGATACCAAAATAGCGGAATGGAGAGAAGGGGACTGAAGAAGAAGAGAAGGTAGGAGAATATGGAAGAATAAAGCAAAGCAGATAAACATGCACAATTAAAGGAGATAACATTTTTCTTGGGATTTAGATATACTATAGGTTTGTTCGACTGTTCGAACATTTAAAGTATTTAAAAAAGTATTTTTCAACCAAGTGGTTTTGTAAATATCAGTTGGTTTAATATCTGGGATCTTCCACGATCCTAGATCAGGAGATAGTTCTTCTCCATAAGAGCAATCCTCTTCATTGACTATATCAGGCGGCAAAGTCGACTGTTCGAACATTTGATTATGGGCGAATTTATCCCACCATTTGGTAAAATAAACTCGTGTCATTACATCACCATTTCTTTCATAATTCCATTTGAAAATCTACGGGAGGTGGTATTTCTTACAGAAATGCAAAGTATGGTGAAATTTTCTGGAATGTTGATCCAAAGTTGGACCAACTTTGTTTGAAAAAAATTGATAAGCTTTTAAGAGCTCATCTGGAAGATTTTTAGGAATTAATCCATATTGGTTCCACCATTGAATGAACCAAAGAGGAAAATTTCCTTTGAATTTTTTATCAAAACAAAAGAACCTTGAATGGTCCATAGCAGGAGTTTGGAAGAACATGAAGCGCTTCCAAGCATCAATATAATCAAAATAAGAGAAAGCAGTGTCTATTTGGTCAAGTCTTTTAGTAGAAGATGGGGAGGGTCCCCATTCTGCTTGGGTGATGACTCGATGGATATAGGCACTGTGGTAAATCAATTTATTGGCATCAACCTTGTCAGGAATAGGTTTGATAACCAAGGAATTTGTTTGTATTAAAATACTGGAATAAAACTGGAGATTTTTTGAGAAATCTTCAGGAATCCAGTGGAAAAGTGTTTTTCAAACCTATTTCTGTCAAATTGTAAATCAGAAACAGAAATATCCTTGGGTTTTTTCTTTGAAAATCTTTCCAAGGTTTCTTGAAAATTAACCCTTTGATTAGAAGGTTTAGGATCCTTACGGAGCATTACCTTCTTTAGCTTTAGAAGATAATCTTCTTTAAGCTCAGGATTAGTAATTTGAGAAATCAAGGTTAGCAAAAGGTTCTCTTGTTCTTCATCCTTAGTTAAGACATTGATTGTCTTACTAGGAGGTTTACAACAAGTGGTATTACAATTGCAACCTAGCTTTAAGTCAGAGGGATCAGGAGTTGTAGCTTCAGAGTGATATTCTGAATCACTAGAGCTATACTCAAAAATCTCCGATGATGAAGACGAATCAGTTTCTAGGAGTCGAAACAATTCTTCTTTATCATTGGGATTGATATCCATCTGGCTAAGCTTCTTTTTAAAAGCCTGGACCATCCAAAGGACCTAAATATCCACTACTACTTCAGGCCCCTACTTCTCCAATAAAACCCGGGGGAGTAAAAGACAAGGACAGTTCATCCAGCAAATCCTCTAAGTCCAAGAAGAAAACAGATTTACTCTTCGACAGACTTAATAAAAAGGATTTAATCAACATTTTAAAAGAATCATTATCAAAGTCTCAAAGCAAATCTGAAGATGATTCAGACACTGCATCAGAGGCTTCTTACAGCAACTTCTTCGGAAATTCTGGATTCATTGGAATCGACACAGACGAAGAATAATTGCTACCAAACTACTACTTGAGTTCAAAGAAGACCGGATACACCAGTCTCCTTTAAGCTTTGTCGTTTTGTGCCGAAAGCAGCACCAGCCGCCAGACACAATGATGACACCCGTGGTTAAACAGTACTAACACTGTTCACTCACGGATTGTTTTTCTTACGGAGCATTATGTAGGTTTGGAAAACAATCAAAATGGACTGGTCCTTCTGATAAAGAAGACTGGACCATTCCGAGAATGCTATCCTCAAAACCGAGGAATCTGCCATCTCTTAAACAGAAAAGAACAGAAACATTGATGCCTAACCTTGTTAGAGGTTTAGCAGCAATTTGCACAGAACCTACGTGAATATACTTAAATCCCTCTTTTTTGTATTTTTTAATATCTTCCTCATTAAGGAGATAACATTTTTCTTGGGATTTAGATATACTATAGGTTTGTTCGACTGTTCGAACATTTAAAGTATTTAAATGTTTCTTGAAAATTAACCCTTTGATTAGAAGGTTTAGGATCCTTACGTAGCATTACCTTCTTTAGCTTTAGAAAATAATCTTCTTTAAGCTCTGGGTTAGTAATTTGAGAAATTAAGGTTAGCAAAAGATTCTCTTGTTCTTCATCTTTAGTTAAGACATTGATTGTCTTACTAGGAGGCTTACAACAAGTAGAATTACAATTGCAACCTAGCTTTAAGTCAGAGGGATCAGGAGTTGTAGCTTCAGAGTGGTATTCTGAATCACTAGAACTATACTCAAGAATCTCCGATGATGCAGACGAATCTGTTTCTAGGAGTCGAAACAGTTCTTCTCTATCATTGGGATTAATATCCATCTGGTTAAGCTTCTTTTTAAAAGCTTTGGCTTTCTTTTCCAAGTATATATATATATATATATATATATATATATACACTTGCAGCTTCTACTACTTTCATCATCCTTGCTAACTTCCTCATGAATGATACGTAAAGCATCGCATCTTCCTCATGAATTATGTATCACTAGTGATGTCCGAGTGAGGGATTTCCATAGAGCATAACTGGTTTAGGGTCTGCTAGCTATAATTAATTAAGTGGCAAGCAGTTACACATGTATGATTGCTGCAATGAAGTACTTCCCCTTAATTCTCTATCTGTCTCTAACCATAACTTCTAATCCGATCCTAGGCCATAATCTTCACCCATTGAATCATCAATGGCCGCGTTCCAATTCAGCTTCATACCATTCCCTTCAGCTTCTAATTCCATTGACTTACATTTCGTACCCTAGCTGGTAGTAGTTTCAGATTGATACTCCTCTACTTGAGTTTCAGATAGATGGTTTGAAGGAATCAATTTGGAAGAAAACTCTTATCTTGTGAGAAATATAAATTTCAATCAATTTGAAGGTCATATATCACTAAAATTGATTTTGCTATCTAACATGCATGCCAAGATCATCATCAATTTATTACTTCTTATAAATAATGAACTTCTAAGTGATTAAATTGTATGATCTAATTGTGCCATGAGAATTAAAAACACAGGCCCTCTCATTTTCTTTGCAATTTCGGAGAGGACTGCATGGGTCCTCTATACCTCTCTTCATGGTCTATTTTATTTGTAATTTTTCTCTATACCACAAGTGAGTTATCGTGTCGTTTATCTCAAGGAGAAGTTAGAACTTCTCAAGAACACCAAGCAAGGTAGCTCTTAATGAATCCTCTCAATGAAAGCACCAATTAATGTTAGGGACCCTAGTCTGGTCCCTAAACATTAGGGTGGTCGTGAGCTCGCCTCGCCTTGCGATGACCGGATGTATCTTGCCAACTTGTTTGAACTTGCACGTATGATGATAATGATGGGTTCCTAAGTTGATGGAGGTATGGTGTTTAGTGGTGAAATGGTGATGATGAGGGTTTTGAGTGGTAGCTAAGGGGGATTACGAAATTGGAAAGTGATGGACTAGGGTTGGAGTCTAGGATGGGTTGCTAGGGTTTGGAAGGAGGATTTGGTGGTATTTGAATGAGTCCAGGGTTGTTCCTTGAGTTTAGAGATTAGCTAAGGTAAGATAAGGGAGATAGGATTTGGATATGATAAGAGGATGAAGTTGGATGGTATTTGAATAAGTCTAGGGTTGTTCCTAGAGTTTAGGGATTTGGAGATGGAATATAAGATTTGATTATGGCAAGAGGATGAGGATCTTTTGTAGGATTTGGGAAAATAGAGATGAGTGAGCTATGATTCCTAAATGGTATGAATTAGTTTAGGGATTGATTGGGTTTCGGTTTTGGAAATGGAAGAAGGATTTAGAAATGGTTTACTTGAGTAATTCTAGGAATGGAGAGATTTTAGGGATTGGGTGGTTTGAGTGATTAAGTAATTTTAGGGATTAGATTTAGAATATGAGATAAAGAGTCCTAAAAGGTAGGAATTACCTTGTTGGACTCTAGAGTTTCGGTTAGAGTTTAGTTGGGTGAAGGGATGCAAGGTTATGATTCCTAAAGTTTAGGTAGTTCTTATGGAAGGCTAGGGTTTCTAACTAAGGCAAGAGATGTGTATGGAATGATGGAGGCAATGAGAATTTTGACTAAGGATAATGTGGATGAGGGAAGGCTAATTTTGGTAAGTGGAGCTTATGGGAAATATGGCCTTGGAAAGATGGAGGCTTAGGATGTGTGTGATATGTGAGAAAATGCAAGGAAAATATATGAACAACTAGAAAATATAAGAACATCAATATATTTTTGTATTTTTGAATAGAGAATGGAATATAACAAAATATTGATAAAATGAATCAATACCTATTCACGAATTGTAAGGTGATAAAACATAAGATTGATAAAAAGAAATATAAGCGATTCCACACCTATTCACGAATTGCAAGGAGTTAATCCTCTCATTGAGATTCACGAATTGCACCAAAAAAAAACCAAATGCAAAAGAATCGAAAGTGTTCTTCAAGAACACACCAAACCGTTCCACCAATGGAAATGTCAAATGATCAAAAAGCCAAAAGATACAAAATGAAATGTCTAAGGTCATATTTAAAGCAATAACATAGGTGGGAAAACCCTAAAAGGTTTCCTTGTAAAATGAGTCTTGGGTGGGCCCCATGTTGGCTCGTGTCATATGTTGGCCCTTGGTGGCCTAGGCTGGCCCATGTCATGGACATGGCTGTTGGTGTGTGGCTGGCATGACCTGGGTGCTAGGGCTGCTTGCTGGCATGGCCTGGGCATTGGGGTTGCTTGCTGGAATGGCTTAGACGCTAGGGCTACCTGCTGGCATGGCCGAGGCAAGTGGCCTGGGGGCTCAGGGCTTGCTGGGGCGTGCGCGCGTGCTGGGCATGCACGTTGGGCTGCGCATAGGCATGCGAGCGCTAGGCAATTTGGGTGTATTGTGCGGGCGCTGGCCTGGTCACTAGCCTTAGTAGACGTCCTAGGCATGTCATGGCCGGGTCCATGGCATGCCTGTGGTGCTGCTGTGGTGCTATCAAGGCATGTCGATGACAGTGTCGAGAGGCTGTCAAGGCATGTCAGCGATAGTATCAAGGCCTTGCCCGTGCGGCAATCGGGGCATGCCAACAGTAGTGTCGAGGCATAGGTCGTGGGGCTGTCCAGCCTTGTGAATGACAGTGTCAGGGCATTAGCCATGGGCTCATCAAGGCTTGTCATGGCATGGTTGGTGGGTTGGCCGTAAGCCACAAAACATGGGGTCTTGACAGACTTGTACAGGGCAGAACGGGAAAGACGGAGAACCTTTGATTTTCTGACAATGGAACATCGATGGACAACCAACATGGCTTGCAAAATAAGGCAAATCGGGAAACTACGCCGCATTTATAGTACCACTACCTGAGTAACACGCCACATTAATGGTATTGTCACGGAAGCACACTGCATTTGAAGGATTCTGAAAAACGGAACAATAAAAAGGACATGTGCACCACAGGAGCAGGCACGATCTGTACCCCCAAACTTCTAGTATAAGTAGCAATTTTCAAGTACGAAAAACCTCTCTAGACACTCATTATTTACAAACTTTCAAAATATTCTACTGACTTTAGCATCAGAGACTCCTCGATCCCAAGATGGCCCTCTTTTAACTTCTTTCTTCTTCGTTTTTGCAACTTCAGCTTTAAAAACTCGAATTGCAAGAAATTGATTCAAATGTGTATGAAACGTGACATTAACATATATATAGAGAGAGAGAGAAACATAATTCTTATATGTTCATTTTCACTATTATTGCCTGACCATACATGAAATTTCATAATCATAATTTATAAAACTTTCTCAAAATCAAAAGAGCTTAGATTTAATAGTTGATGAATAATGGTAAACACAATTTTATGATATTAAAAAATAAACTCTACTAAAAAATATAAATTTTATATAAATTTTAGATTTACACATTTAAAAAAAATACTCATAATTTGCACATTTTAAAATCGTACAAATTATATCTCATTACTAATATTAAATAATTTTAGACTGAATAGGAATAAATTAATGGAGGGAAAACTCGTGTGTGAGAGCATTCTCATTGGATTAGTTAAAGTTAGAGGACATTCTTTTATGAATATAAGAGAAATTTAACTTTTAGCTATTCAATTCACATAAATCTGTATATTGGAATAGCTATTTTTTCATTATATAACAATAAAATAATATAATATGAATTGAATTTTGGTTATTCACATCAAATCTCTACATTAGATTATATATTTATTCATTATATAGTAATGAATAATTAATAATTTCAAAAATATTTTATTTTTTTAATTATTAATTTATTTTATTTTATCATATTTTACTATTCTACCTATTATATATTAATTAATAATCATATTCTTATTAAATTAATATATCACTAACTCAAATTAATATACTAATTGTGATAAAATATATGATAGAAAGAAAGGGAGAGAAAAATAATTAATAAAATATATATTTGATGTATGTACAGTAATTTTTAAATTTAAAATTTATTTAAAAATTATTATAATTAAATTATAAATATTTAATCTATTATAAATATATTTTATTTTTTAATAATTAAATATTCATTAAATTTAATTTTTAGCTAATTATCAACTAGAATGCTATGAGATGATGAAACTACGAGAAGAGAAATAAAAGCATGATTTGAGTGCACAGTATTGCATGGGGACCCGCGTCTACTGGAATGCATTATTTTTCATGAAATAGTGGTGAGGAGAAAACATTAGCAAACGCATCTCTTATCGCGTGTAACCACTCTCCACTTAGCTAGCGCCAGCTTGTCCCGCCAGAACAACTGGCGAGTAAGAATAATCGACTTGCCAGAAACCACAACGACTGGCAGGTATACCAAACTCCGAACTAGCACGTGAATAACGAAGGAGAGGAGTGCTACAGACTACAGTGCTACACCCAGGTGTGTATAACGAGACGGGTCCCATAAGAGGAAAAAAAAAAAATATTGTTTTTTTGTTTTTTCATTATTTTTTATTTTTTATATTTTTAAAACTTTTTTTTAATTCTTAATATTATTAAAAAACAATTTCTTAATTATTAAATAAAAATAAAATTATACCGATCCTTTCCCAACATTTTCTTTATAAAAAAATCGTCCTTCCAAGAAAAATTAAAAAACAAAATTTTTAGTAAATCCTTATTTTTATAAGAGAAATAATATTTATAATTATGGAATAGGTAAATATTAAAATAATGTTAGATACAATCATGAATTATGTAAGCGTCGCATATTCTTTTTAAAAAAGAATAAGATCTATTATTAAAAAAATTAATTTTTGATTTGAATTTCATATTAACTCACATTTTTAAAAAAGAATGCACAATATTTACATAATTTAAAACTATAAATATCATTTTTTTTTACAAAAGATTTTATTTTAGAGTGCTTAGATGTTACTATTTTTTTAAGAGAAAAAATATTTACAACTATAAATTATGTAACTCTCGTATAATTATTTTAAAAAAATTGAATAAAATATTACTAGCCATATATGCACATGCTTCATCAATTTCATGCCCCCCATTGGACATATCTTCTCTCGCAATTTCTCAATGTTATCATCTCCTAGAGAGAGATTTTTAGTGTGTTTGAATGTTGAAATGAGTTGAGTTGAGATGATAAAATATTATTTTTTAATATTATTATTATTTTGAGATTTGAAAAAGTTTTGTTTATTATATTTTGTGTTGGAATTTGAAAAAATTGTAATGATGAGTTGAGATGAGTTTGAAATCCAAACTCACCCGAGTTCTTATTTAAATAAGGAATTTTAAGAGAAAGATACGCGTATAATGGACTTACTGAATTCACACTATAGTAAACAATTGTTGTGAAATCATTTTAATATGAGTTTTTATTATTCATCCCACACGTTACATATCACATTTATTTTTATTTTTTTAAGTTTTATTCATGCTAAATCAAATAAGTTCTTTTACTCATCATCTGTACACTATATACTTGTTAAGAGGAAAAAATAATTATGTATCGTACGTGGTGTAAGAATGATGAGTAAGATTTTTCTTAAATTTGTGTCTATCTCTCTTTTAAGTCCCACGAATTTGAATGAATATTTTTCTTTTTTTTTCACTCGCTTGCTCGAGGCTTATAAATTTGAGAAAGTTTTTTCATCTTCAATTTTTTCTATTCTTTTATCATAATCAAGGTTCTTTCAAAATTTTATTTAAAAAAATTAAATTATTTATTATATTTTATTTAAAAATTTAAAAAATTATAATGATTAAATGTTATGAATAGAAATAGTTTTTAAATTCAAACAACGCCTTAATTAACATATTTGCAGGATTTTTGCTTTTAAACATCTTTTCTAGTATCAATTGACTATCATTAAGAAAGAATAGAATAAAATAATATCTAATTTGAATATGTTTGATCTTGAAATAAAATATTGGATTCTTGACAAAAAATACGAGACTTTAAACTGCCACAATAAAGAGTATCCTTCTCATTTTTCTTCCCCGACTCTCAAGGAAATTCCCTACAAGATAAGGGCATTGGCAATGGACTAGCCATTGCCAAGTCCAACTATAAAATCCCTGGCATTGGACTCGGCAAAGGCATAATTTTCTAATTTATGCTACAGTAATTTTAAGTCTCTCGCCATTGTTGGCGAGCTCCTGTAGTAAGATCAAATGAATATTTTATCACTATCCGCCCAACTGCCCCTCTCTTTTTCCCTCGTTTTCCATTTCCCTCGTGTTTCCCTCGTCTCTCATCTCTCGTCTTTCCCTCTTTCTCTCGCAATTTTTTTTTTCTGCCTCGCCCCTCTTCTCTCCCTCGCTCCGTAGCTCGTCTCTCCCTCTTCTCTCAGTCCACCATTTTTTTTTTTGTGAAACCTTTCTTCCTCTTCTCTCCCTCGCTCCATCGCTCGTCTCTCCCTCTTCTCTCAGTCCACGATTTTTTTTTTCTGAAACCGTTCTTCCTCTTCTCTTCCTCGCTCCGTCGCTCGTCTCTCTCCTCTTCTCTCCATCCACCATTTTTCTTTTCTGAAACCCTTCTCCCTCTTCTCTCCCTCGCTCTGTCCCTCTTCTCTCTTTCTCAATCGATTTTATCTTCATTCCTGGGTCGATCTTCACGGTTATGCAATTTCGTCTCTCTCTATCGGCTTGGCTCAACAACGCAGCAGCACTCTCTCTCGGTTTGGGTTGGTAAAACTACTGAAACTTTATTTGGGTAAGCTTTGTATTGATTAATTTGAGTATGAATTTCTGAAATGGGTATGAATTTGTTTGGGTAAGCTGGTTATACACAGTTGCTGATTTTTCTGAAGTTTGTGCAATTAGTGTTGTTGATTTTTCTGAAGTTTGTGTTGCTGATTTTTCTGAGGTTGTTTATTATTGCGTCCAGCCAGCCAACACCCCATGAGCTTGTATTTTTTTTTTCGGTTCTCTTTTTTTTTTTCTGTTTGCTATACAATACTTGGTTTTGTATTGTTTGTTGTTATTGTTTTTGTGTTAATTAAGGGTTTTGATTTGGACCTATTGGCTCAAGTTTAATTAGCAATTAGAAAGTCACATGAAGTGAGAGATTGCTTTATCAGGACAGAGATTGACTGTAGGACTTTCGGTGTTAATATATGAAACACAGCTTACCCAAGAGTGAAAAAGATAAGACACATGAAGTGAGATTTTACTACATTTACTACACCTTTGGTTTTATCCAGACATTCATGGAAATTGGATCTCTATATTGAACTTGAGATTTATTCTTGCCAGTCTAATCCTTCTTAGAAATATTATGACGTCAAAACACTTCATGTCTTAGACTAAATGCAGTCATCTATTTTTAAGTGAAATTAAAATAGATAATGGTTTTTGAGAACTTGGGTCATGTTATTACTTGGGTGCAGTCATCTTGGGTCATATAATGGTTTTTGAGAACTTGAGTCATATTATTAGACTAAATGCAGTCATCTTCTCTTAACAAAAGGCTAATGTCCAATTCAAGTTACTTGGGTGCTCTCATATTATTAATCCTGATTGAGGGTTAGAACTTTCTTGGAACTTCATATGAAACCGATAATGGTTTTTGAGAACTTGGGTCATTCTGTGTCTGAAAGGCCAATTCGAGCAGCCACATTCAATGTTGCCATGTTCTCCCTGGCACCTGCTGTTCCAAAAACCAAATTGTGCTTAAGATTGAATTATGAGCATGGTTTAATTGACACATTTGACCTTGAACATGAAAATGAGTGTGGCAAAAGAGACCAGAACTGGCTCAAATTACCTGATGCATGGGTAAAAATGCCAACAACGAGCAAAAACAGATCAAAAGTCCCAACAAAAGTCAACCTAGACCTCCACTCCTGAGCCTTTTGAAGTTAGATGAACCAGAAACTGCCAAAACTAGCAAACCAATGTCATATGCAATCATATCAAAGATTCATAATAGCCAACAAACTTAAGAAAAAACTAACACCATAAGGATAATATAGGGATAAGAACTTATAAAAATTTTGATTGTAATGGCCTTTAGAATATACAAATAGGATTATTGGAAGTTAATGTATGTATTTTAAATCTATTTTAAAAAATAGAACCTCCATAAAGCTTTAAATAGAACTTACCCACAATATCCAATAAACAATCACATAACATATCAAGCCAACAATTATTATACAGTCAAGTGCTTATGTCATTTTTGCTCTTAATTCAAGTTACTTGGGTGCTCTCATATTATTAATCCTGGGGAACTAGCTAGCTTTGCTCTCATATTATTGTTTTTGTATATTGAAACAATCTCCCACTTTGCTATGCAATAAAATTTAACCCAAGTTATGTTATTTTTCTGTAAATGACATAAGATACATATCTCATGCTCATGAATATATATGTGGATGTGTATGATCCCAATGCTTACATGCAGTAAATATATTTTTTTGTTTGCTATACAGTACTTGGTTTTCTATCACTTTGCTGTTATTGTTTGCTCTCTCCTTTCATATAAGCATGCTTTAGGGTGTATTTATGTGTCTATGTAGTAGTATATGTTTGTGGGTAATGGCTTGGACGCTACATATAACGTTTGTGGCTATCCCGATTGATGGTTTCTTTCAATGCTATTTGATCCCGGAAAACACCACATATATTATTGATTATCATCGTTAAGACACTTTCTGACTCCACAACCAAAAACAAAGTTTTCTTTGCTGTTCTTTGCGCAAAACAGATGAGGAATAAAATGTGTTTACTGTTCTTCTTTGCAAAACAGAACAAAAGACTTATTTTTGTTGCTATTTTGCATTGTTCTGTTTTGCAAAGTTGCTATTTTTCTTTGCAAAACAGAACAAGAGACTTATTTTTGTTGCTATTTTGCATTGTTCTGTTTTGCAAAGTTGCTGTTTTTCTTTGCAAAACAGAACAAGAAGTTGATTTGTGTTTTTGTTTTTCTGCATATTTTTCTACATATTTCTTTGCAAACCAGCTTATCCAAACAAATTGATGATGTAATATTTGTTGTTTTGTGGGACTTTCAAATTTCTAAACTTTTCTAACTCCTTGAAAATGTAATATTTTTCAAGGATGGGCACACAAATTGATGATGATCCCTTCTTCACCACTCTATTACAAAGTGGAGGAGAGGGTTGTAATAGCACCCCAACGCAACATTCTAATGTTGTGCTCCAAGCAACATTCAATGACGGTGAAAAGAGGCAACCTCCAAAAAAAGTTCAAAGGGGTGCATCTTTCACTGCAGAGGAGGATAACCTCCTCGTCGCAGTTTGGCTCAACATTAGTATCGATGCAATAAAGGGTAATGATCAAAAGTCCACTCAAATGTGGGAAAGAATTTTGGAATTTTATCATGATTATAAAAAACAGAACAATGTGAACCGTTCTGTAGTTTCTTTGATGAATCGGTGGTCCTCGATTCAGAAATGCACAAATAAGTTTTGTGCATTTTTAGCACAAGTAGAGTCATTGCATCCGAGTAGTGCAACGGAGCAAGATAAGGTATGTAACATTTTCCTTTAATTTTTACAAACATGTAGGACTGATTTATGAACTAACAATATTCCTATGTATTTGTAGATTGAGAAGGCAAAAATTATGTATAAAGAGATAGAGAAGAGTAACTTCACAATGGAGCACTGTTGGTGTCTTCTGAGACACCAACAGAAATGGCAACAACACATCTCCACCCTTGGGACGAGGAGAAGGCCACAAGGTGAAGCTGCTCTTGACACGGTGGAGGAGAACATAGAGGTCTTTGCTGAGAGACCTCTAGGCAAAAAAATTGAGAAAGAAAGGGAGAGGAAGCGGAAGTCGATGGAAGGCAAAGAGTCTGAGATCAGCATTTCCTTAGCTAAAATGACCGAGAATAGAGCCACGACCATGGAAGAGCGGAGAAATGCTCAACTCAAGGCAGACCAAAAAAGTGAGAAAATATTAGAACTAAAGAAGAAGAAGTTTGAACTAGAGAAGAAGAAATTTGAAGGCAAGATGATGATGCTAGATCTACGTGGCATGAATGCCATGCAACAAGAATATTTTCATAATATTCAACTAGCAATTTTTGAGGATTCGAAGTCCCATTCCGGAGGTAGATCTAACTCTCATTCGACACCTTACTATGTAGATATCTAACTTGTAATATTTATAGAACTAATTTTTTTGAGAATTAGTGGCTGTCCAGCCACATGTGGGCTGGATAAATATGTGGCTAGATAGCAACTAAATTTGTGGACTGTGGATATTATCTTTGTCGGTAATTTGTGGACAGTTTTGATAACTTTTATGTGGCTGGAATCAAGTTGTCAGGTTGTTTGTAGCTTCTTTTGACTTGTGCCAGCAATGTGGACTTGAATTAGAAAATAAGAAGGGAAGCTGATATGTGGTTTACTTGTGGATAAAGTGCTTGCAAGTAATCGAGATGTTTTTCTTCCAATAGATTGATTAGTTGAACTAGACTTATTTGACGTATATAGGTTAGTTAGTATTGAAATTATTGTATATTGATAGCAATTGTTCTTGCTTGTTTTTTGTTTAATCGAGTCATCAGGAGTACATGTTCATGCTAATTGAGTTGTTGACCTTGCGGCAAATTCGATGTCTGATATTATGGATATGGATATGAGACTGTGTTGGTGGACTATTTATGGGACTGTGTTGCTAAATTTTGAATGCTTTTGTTCATCAAGTCTCTATCTCTCTCTCACACAATTTTGATGTCCGCATGATTCATTGTGAGATTTGATTACACTTACAATTTTATTGGAAGTGATATTATAATGGATGTGGTTAAAAAAATTCGGTTAATATTAGTATGAAATGTTAATATTAGGTTGAGGAAACAAATAGTTGGGAAACAATAATTTTAAGTAAAATGTAAATTATTAATTAATATATGAAGTGTATTTGTAAAATATAAAAAAAAAATATAAAATATTATTAATTTGACTTTAAGATGGCTAGTCTAATGTAAATTTACCTGGCCAAAAGTTAAAGTTATAGTCAAAACTTATACTTTTAACTAAAATAAATGAAGGGGCGCTTGGCAACCATTTTATATTGCGGCGACTTGTATTTTGACGCAAAAACAATATTTTTTATAATTTAGTCGTTTCATATCTTGACTCTTGAGACCGGCGAAATATAAAACCGCCGCCAAGATGAGGATTTAAAACCTAATCTCATTTCGTCTCCTCCCAGCCCGATTCTCTCGAACTTCTTGTGAGTTTTCTACAGCCCTTCCCACCCAGTCCGCCCGCTGCCGCGCCGTCGCCGTCGCCGCCTCGGCTAGTTGGTGAGTCTCTCTCTCTCTCTCTCCCGTTATTAGGCTGCCCCACCGTGGTGCCGCCGCAGCCCACAGTATTCTGCCACCTCCTCCGCCCGGTCTCCATTTCAATAAGCTCTCTCCTTTCTTTGGCCATCGATTTGGAGGTGTTTCTATAATATCTTAATAAATTTCATTCCGAGATTTGCTCGTTGAGAATTTTGACTACTAGGGATTTACGTTTCTTTTCACCTTTTGTTTTGGTTTTTCTATGAATTTGTACCTTTCTCAGTGCGTTTGGTTGTGCTTGGTTGGTCTTTAGTTTTTTTTCCCGAATTTTTCAGAATTTTAGGTTTGATAAGAATGGTCTTTAGGCTTAGGGTTTTGAGGTTGTGTTGTGAGGATTTAGTGAAATATTCAGGTAGTAGTTTTCTGGGCGCGTTTTGGTGGGTTTTCAGTTTTCGTGCGTTCCTCAAAACACTGAAAGATTCTGCAGTTCAGGAAGAGAATGTATAGGTTCCTGAGGAGAGCTTGCTAGCTAGATTTTCACACCAGGCTTGTGATTTTGGGGTTTTTTGTCTTGTATGCTTGTTGAAAATTTAAGGGGAGTAGTAACTTTGGCTTAAAACAATTTAAAACTTGCTATAAAGATGCTGGTTAGTATGATTTGATCAGTTGAACTTTATTTTATTTTGTTTTTTTGTTTTTTTCCTTCTCCGACTGATGTCAATGGTGTAGCTATACGTTGCTTGGGTTTTTGTTTCTAGACATTGAATTCTGTGCACTCTTTGGGTGCTGTGAGAACAAAGGAAAAAGGATATTGAATCTCAACTTCGTATCTGATGGTTATCTGTTTGGTTTTGACAATGAAAAACTCTTCTTTGCAAATATTTCTTATAGATTTGTATTTAATTGAAAAATGTTTGGGGTTAATTAACCCTAGAGCCCCCAACTTCACTTTTCAAAGGAGCATAGCAGTTGCCAATATCATTTTAGAAACTTTTGAAGATAGATTGTCTTATTTGACTTTTGATATTTTCTTTTTGATTGTGCTGAGTAGACTGTACAGAAGTGCCAGAATACCTCAATTCTAGGGATTTTGTATCTTCAAAATCTTGTTAAGGAACAAAAGTGATTTCTTCTTGTAGTTAGGGTAGATCTTATATGCTTTTGTAATTCGTTCAAAAGTAAGGTGGTTTCTTTTGGGCATGATACTTTTCCATCAAGTATCACTCATCAAAGCACAACCAAAAAATCCAGCTTTTAGATGCTTCATTTAGCTTTAGATAAAACTGTTAAGTTATATATGTCCAAATTTTCCATGTCATGTTTATTATTGACCAAATCCCTACAATAAATATTCACAGGTTTGGTATTCATTACCATGCAGAAAATCTGAGAGCTGCACTTTTATACCAAGGGCAAGGTTGCAGTAGAGGATTTGGTGCATCTCTCTCTCCCTCTAATTTTGTTATGGATTTAGAACCCTTATAGAATATTTTACAGTCAATATTTCACTCTCTACCTTTTTCTATTTCTAAAAGAACTATGGATGGAGGTCATCTTCACAATCTGTTCAAATGGACCTAAATCTATCAATAACATGCATAAATCTGTTCAAAACTGGACCTTGCTGATGTTATTCCATTACCACCCCCCTCTAACACCCCCCCCTCCCTTTTTCTTCAGGCCATTGCTGCTGCATTTGCTTGTGACCAGAAACAATACAGTGTTGTTGAAAACTCATTCAGCACACGTGATGGGAAGAATAGCTGTGGCAGTGATCGTGAGCTTGTGGATCATTCCTGTCTCCATACTTGTTAATCGCATTGTTCCTGAGCCTTATATGGTAAAACCCAAAACAAAACGATAAAAAATATAAAATTTTGAAAATTTTCTGGTTATATTTTTTTATTTTGTTGATATTGGGTGCACTGACGTACTTACAATGGATGCGTTAGGATGAGATATTCCACATACCACAGGCTCAGCAGTACTGTAAAGGCAATTTTAGAAGTTGGGATCCCATGATTACCACTCCTCCTGGCCTGTATGTCCTCTTCACTATTTGCATTTTCTTTCCCTTTTCCCCTTTTGTTTCCCTTTCCAGTAGTTGATATTTAATTGGGGATACTCTGAATTAAAAATTTTGAAACGAAACATGTAATAATACCGAGAGCTTTAATTGGTTGTAGTTTAACTTTCTCCAATTTCTTGGAGTTGCAATATAAAGTCTACCTTTGCTGTTGAAAAGAGTTTCATCATCTCTTGGTTTTCTTGCTTTAACAATGAATATTCATTTGAATGTTGCTTCTTCTATGCTTGAGCTTGTACCCTGAGTTGTGGGTGGAAAACCAAACTAAACATCATATGGAAGCAGGGTTATAGGTTTTGTAACATTTGTGTCACTTTATTTAGCATTAATGAATCTATAAAATTTTTGATAAATAGAAGTAAACTGTCTGATGAATCATTTCTGTTGAAATATCAAATGTGGAGTTTTGGCCGAGGGACTTCATATGCAGGATTCACCACACTTTTAATTTCTTTTGAAATACCCTGTCAAAATAACACGAAGAAGACTGCTAGGTCTTTGAAAGTTTATTGGGTATACTTTGCCCTAGTCAGAAAAAAATTGGTGATAAGGAAGTTGATCCTTGCGATTTATAACTTGCAGGTACTATATTTCACTTGCCCATGTTGCTTCTTTGTTTCCAGGCATGTTCCTTGTACAAGCAGCTCCATCATTTTCTGAAGTCTGTACCACTGCAATTCTTCGGTCTGTAAATGGTGTTTTGGCGGCATTATGCAGTATTATTGTATATGAGATAACTACCCACTTGAGACCAACTGTAAGTGAAAGAAAAGCAACAATTTATGCAGTGGTTCTAGCCTTATACCCGCTCCACTGGTTCTTCTCTTTTCTCTATTATACAGATGTTGCATCGGTAACTGCAGTGCTTGCTATGTATCTTGCATGTTTGAAGAAGAGATACTGGCTCAGTGCATTGGTAAAGGACTCAGCTCAAGCCTTTGTCATTAACCATGTAGTTTGTTTGAACATCAAGTCATGCATAAAAGCACTTATATCATTCCAGTGGCAAATTAAGAACTTAATCTTATTTTGTTGTCTGAAGCTTGGTGCGTTGGCTGTTGCCATTCGACAGACAAATATAATCTGGATGCTTTTTGTGGCATGTGCTGGGGTTATGGATACTACTCTGACCCGTCAGAAAAATAATGTAAAAGTAAATGACATTGACACAGAAATAAGGAAAACTGGAAGAATAACTTCCAAAAATAATGTCACACGGGCCTTGAACTTGAGAAAAAGAAAGTTGAGCACTGCCTTGGATACCGATGAGCATTCTATACCAAGAACAAGCTTATTTTCAGCAAATCAGATATCAGGTTTGATTTCACATTTTTTAAATGAGTTTTTATTTATAGTTAATTAACATACTGAGTTATTAAGGTTTGTTATACTAGACTCGGATCATATTCTCTATATGATGTGGAAAATTAACATGGAATTTGGATTTTCTTTCCCCACCATGCACTTTTTTTAGAATATTCTCAACCTTTATGTTACATTTAGCAGCATTGTGTTGCAGGTTTGCTTGATGAGATTCAGGTCATTCTTTTAACATCATGGCATAAGAAGCAACAGCTTTTGGTTTCCTTTATGCCTTTTCTCATGGTATTGATGGCCTTTTTGGCTTTTGTTCGTTGGAATGGGAGTGTAGTTCTAGGTACTGTTCATCTTGCTTGCTCCTGCTCCTGCTCCTTTTAACTTCACGGAATATGGAGGGCCTTTATTGCTTTTGTCTCTCACTGTGTATTCTAATATTGCAGGTGCAAAAGAAGCTCATGCAGTTTCCCCACATTTTGCACAGATCATGTATTTTGGTCTGGTTTCTGCTCTTTCTGTGGCTCCTATTCACTACAATTCAGGTCATTTTGTAGACCTGTTCCAGTCATTTTGGAAGAGAAGGCCCATTAGTTTCTTCCAATTGTTTATAGCTGTCACCTTTGGCTTATTGTCTGTGCATTATTTCAGGTCAGGTCAGAGAAACAATTAACATACTGAGCAAATTGATATAGGGACTTTGTTGTTTGTCTGCTATAACTACTTAAATAAATGCTTTTAGAGAAACGCTAACATTTGTTTTACTGAAGAGGATGCTCTTCAATTTACATGTGAATTGGACTTATTATTACTTTCCTTGTGGTGAGACTACCAGTGTATTGTTTTACAAAAATCAACTTAATGACCTTTGCAATTCCAAAAGGATCATTTTTCTCCTGAGATTCTCTAAGCTTTTCTTTGGTCTGATTTAGTTGATATAAATATATATATATATATGATGTTCGTAAACCTATTATTCATTATCATCTTGTCATTCTTTGATGTAACATTAGATAATTGACAGATCAATATGATGGTTGGCAAATAAGTGAAACATGATGAATATTTATCCAATTGTTTGTCATCGCAGTAGAGGATGATGAAATGATGATGATTAAAAAAGGCTTACAAATAACACTTTTTTAAAAAAAATATATCATATACAGATGCTTAATATGAACAGAACAATCAAACCTTGATATATAGCCTGCTGCTGCTTTTAAAAAAGGATTTGCAGTTAGTTATCACCCTAGTGTCTGTTGCAGTTTCATCACTTGGTTAATTTGGCTGTTTCAGCATAGCTCATCCCTATCTTCTTGCTGACAATCGGCATTATCCTTTCTATCTCTGGCGGAAGGTAATCAATGCCCATTGGTCAATGAAGTATCTTCTGGTCCCGCTTTATGTTTATTCATGGTTTTCAATCCTCAGTATATTGGGTTAGTATGTAGCAGCAGAGCTCCTGTATTTTATATATATTCTATCTTTTCTCCCCCCATTAGTATGAAAAACAAAGCAAATGATATTATGATTATTAAATCCTGTTTTTATTTGGTTTCTTCCTGTTTCACTGAGAGCTTGCTTGTATCTTTTGTTGGTAGGGAAAGTTGAGAGGAAGATATGGGTGTTGGCCTTTTTTTTGGCTACTGCTGCGGTTCTGGTCCCTGCTCCACTGATTGAGTTCAGATACTATACCATACCATTCTATTTCTTGGTACTTCATTCCCATAGTAATGACTATCGAAGCTGGATTTTCATGGGGATTCTATATCTAGCCATCAATGTTTTCACGATGATGATGTTTTTATTTCGGCCTTTCCATTGGAGCCATGAGCTTGGGATCCAGAGGTTTATCTGGTAGAAAGTTTTGGCCTTTCACGAGATCCTTGCACAAGCCATTTATTGGTGTTGGTGTTTTTCGTCGAGGATTTGGAATGAGAAAATAGCTTTATTTCTTATGGTGGCAGAGGCGAGGGATGGAATTCTGAGGCTTCTACTTCTTGCTGGTTTAGTTTACAAAGCGCTACAAGGCATTCCCTTTACAAAGTCATTTTATGACCCTTCTTTGACAGCCCTTGAGTACGACAAGTGGGTGCTGCTATTCTCATTCTCTGAAACCCTGTGCAATTCGACACTACGAATCCCTAAATTTCAGGCAAGCCAGGATGTGCCTTGAATTTAACTTGTTCAAGTATTGTATTTGTTAAATTAGGAACACGTCTCTCAAAGTCGAATCTACTGGTGCTAACATGACGCTGTTAGGATTATGCATATTAAATGTACGGAAGACTTGTTTTATTTATTTATTTTTTTCAAAGGTGATAATAGAAAAACCCCTAGGATCAAATCGAATGATTCTTGAAATCGAGTGTTTTTTAACTTCTACTGGAGAATAAATCCTCCGTAGAAGTAAAATTTATTTTCTAGTGAAGTCTGTTCGGCACTATGCAAGTGCATTAAATCAGAGATATTCGTGTACGCGTAAGCTGATAAAAAAAAAAAAAAATAGAGATATCCCTATTTGTAACCCACTTGAAGGATTACAATATTGGAAGAGCAAAAGTCAAGGAAACTTGAGACGCGTGCAAGTATCTGGATTCTTTACTCTTTATAATGCTTTTGCACAGAACAAGTGGGAACCACCACTTTAGAGGAATATAGCGTCATGGAAGGAAGCATGGAGGAAGATGGCACCAGGTTTTGGTAAATGAGCAGTTTTTTTTTTTTTTTTTTTTTTTTTTTTTCGTAGAATTGATTTAAAGAGATGAATTAGATTTATATATTTTTTTATAGTATTAGATTCTGTTATAGAATGAATAAAGGTCTATATTATTTATTTTGTAATAAGGACCAGAAACAATATTGACCTACACATGAAGGAGGGTGTTGATAGCACTTCACATATGATTAATTGAACTTGAAATTTTTTCTTTAAAAGTTACTCAAGGTATTTCAAGTCTTACCATAATGTTATCATAATACCTAACCATGTAACAATACTGATATAGCGGATTAGGTGGTTCGACACGTTGAATGAGAGTTATGTGTAATAAGAATCAAATTTGATTTCCTTAAGAGTTCGTATCAAAATTTTAGAGCTTACAGTAGAAGATGGATAGACACATGAAGTAGGCCTATCGCATTGTAAGGCATATTTTATGTGTCTATTTCTCTTTCATTCTAAATCTTAAATTTAATTTGAGAATTCCAAAATATTTGAATTCATAAAATCTATACGATATGCTAGAATTAACTGTGATTATTTAAAAAAAAAATAACTATGTTCATCTTTTCCCAAAAAACCATATGGATATTACACCAACCATTCCGATCCCTAGCAAGGACAAATTCTTAGGTTTCTTTTTCTTGGTCTGCTATGATGTTGATATACATTTCTCATAAAAAAAAAAAAATCAGAATCAACAAGGGTTACTTGGACTCCTTATTAGAGCAACATGTTCATCACAGCTCCTCTACTGTAATTCATCAAAATCATCAAGATCAAGCTGATAGTGCTACCATGAAGACATCTGACCTGCAACCTCATGTACTCGCAGCTTGTGATAATGCTCCTCTCAAACTACCAGAAAGGGACCTCTTGTAATTAAGTCATCATGTCCTTTAATGTAATTGTACAGTTTGTTACGTAGTTGTAGCACTAAGATGAATATTCCCCTTTACCTCTGGTTTGTCAGAGTTATTTATTCTTTAATGTATATAAACCAGCACCTAGCACCTCTTGTAATTATCAAGATAGTGAATGCATTGAGTTCAAAAAGTTTTGTCTCCTCCTTCATTCTTCTAGTTAATTGTTCGGCAACTTAGTTTTATTTAGTTCTCTTACATGGTATCAAGTGACAGGTTCTCTTGAGAAATTTCAATGGAAACACCCATTTCAACAGAAACACTCAAATCCAACACATCCATTTTTCTCAATTTTACTAACATTGTCAACCCTTATAGACTTGAACATGGAGATAACCCCTCCCTCCCTTTATTTAGTTCCAGATCTTCTTACTATAGAAAACTATACTACTTGGTCTAGAGCCATGTGCAGGGCTCTGCGTGGAAAGAATAAACTTGGGTTTATAAATGGCACCTTGCCCAAACCAATAGACCCAAAAGACCCTTTACATGAAGCTTGGGAAAGATGTAATGACCTCATTGTGTCCAGGCTTCACAACTCTATTAACCCAGCCCTCAAATCTAGCATTATCTTGGTGGATGATGCTCAGCAAATCTGGACTGAATTCAGAGATAGATTCACTCAACAAAATGGCCATCGCATCTTCCAGTTGAAGAAGTCCTTGACAGGTTTGCAACAAGACAGTGACTTTGTCAATGTCTACTTTGGTAAGCTTAAAATCTTATGGGATGAACTTATCATATATGAACCCATGCCTAATTGTACTTGTGGTAAACTTGCTATTTTATATGATCGATATTAGAGAAATTGTGTTACATGGGTTTGAATGACACTTATAATGTGACCCGAGATCAAATCATGCTCATGGACCCATTACCTCCCATCAACAAGATTTCCTCCATGATTCAACAGTAGGAAATGCAACATTTGATTCTCTCTGGAATACCATCCCCTGACTTCATGGCTCTTGCTGTCAAACAACCTCAATTCTCCTACAAACCTTTTTCCAAATCATCCCAACCACCAAAGCGTGAGAGACCTTATTGTACCTATTGCAAAATTTCTGGCCACTTGCTTGAAAATTCTTTCAAGACTGGAAATGCTCAACCACTAACTTGCACACACTGTCATATGACTGGACATATAGCAGATAAATGCTATAAACTACATGGTTATCCCCCTGGCTATAAGTTACATGACAAAGGTAAGCAACCTGACTCTCCCTATGCCAACATGACATCCCTTGAGCCAGAACCACCATTAGATACTCAGCTTACTTTTACCAAGGATCAGTACCAACAAATTTTGTCCCTATTGCAGTCAAGAAAAGCTCCCATTGTCACTCATTCAGTCAACACTGCCATGAATGATACTTCCCTTTCCCTCACTTCCTTCACTCACACACACCATTCAACAACCCATTTACCACGGATCATAGACACGGGTGCTACAGATCACATGATATGCGTCATCTCTTTCTTCTCCTCCATTTCCTCTTGTCTCTTTTGTTGTTAAATTACCAGATGGAACCACAGCACCTGTCACACATATTGGCACTATCCACCTCACTAATACATTAACTCTTCACAATATATTATGTGTCCCATATTTTCATTTTAATTTGATCTCAGCAACAAAACTAACTACCTCTCTTTTTTGCTGTTTTGTTTTTCTTTCACAATCATGTTTTATTCAGAACCTTTTGTCATGGACCACAATTGGCATGGGTGAGATGAAGGATGTACTCTACAATTTGCTTACTGCTTCAGTGTCTCCTACTGCCATCCTTAATTATTTTTCTACTTTTCCGCACAAACAGATTTATGTTTCTACTATTTCCACAAGTATGGATCATATTGCATATATTTGGCTTTGTAGATTGGGTCATACACCCATTTCCAAGCTAAATGTAATTCAAGATGCTTCAATTCAGAATCACACCTTATAATTTCTCATAACAATCCTTGTTATGTGTGCCCCATTGCTAAACATTATAAGCTCCCTTTTCCAATGAGCAATCATCAAAGTAAAACCATTTTTGAACTTATACATTGTGACATATGGGGTCCCAATTCCATTGAATCATATGATGGTCACAGATTCTTTCAAACTATAGTAGATGACTTCTCTCGAACCACTTGGATTTATCTACTCAAGGCTAAATCAGACACTAGACAATGCATTGAGTCCTTTTGCAATCTAGCTAATATACAATTTCACACAAAAGTTCAAATAGTTAGAAGTGACAATGGCCGTGAATTTCAAATGAAAGAATTTTTCCATAAAAGGGGAATCATCCATCATAGAACTTGTGTAGAAACACCCTAACAAAATGGGGTTGTTGAAAGAAAACACCAATACCTTTTGAATATAGCTCGAGCTCTTAAAATACAATTCAATCTTCCCAATAAATACTGGACTGATTTTATTCTCACTGCAGCATATATAATTAATCGAGTTCCAAGTTTAGTTCTGTCCAATAAGACCCCCCTTTAATTCTTTTCAACATTCCCCCTACATATTCTCATATGAAAGTGTTAGGGTGTCTTTGTTTTGCTTCCACCCTTTCACAAAAAAGGAAGAAATCAGATCCTCAAGGCAGGAGATGTGTTTTTCTTGTTTATCCTTTTGGCATAAAAGGATACAAGTTACTTGATCTTAACACTCAAGCACTCTTTTTCTCTCGAGATGTCACATTCTATGAGCATATCTTCCATTTTCATCATTCCCTTCCATCTTTGCATACCACCATTCCACCACCAAACAATTTCTTACCCAACCCAATTTCCAAACCCACTTCCTCTTCACCCACATCACTTTCTTCTTCTGTTCCTTTACCTATCCCATCACTTCCCCCACCCTTACAGACTCCTGATCCTTCACCCTCTCCCCTTTTGCCTCTTGAACCTCCACACTCCTCTCTTTCTCCTGAACTCCCTTCCAATTCTACTTTTGCTTCTCCACCACCACTTTGAAGGTCAACCAGAACAAGGACAGCTCCTCAATACCTTCAGGATTTTCACTGCAAGCAAGCATCCTTCATCTCACCTTCTCCATCCAAAGTCATGACATCAGGTACCTCTTTCCCTCTATCTCATTTTATTTCTTATGATCGTTTGTCACCAAGTTTTTCATTTCTTATGATTGTTTGTCACCAAGTTTTTCCTTATTTTTAACTTCCATTCCATCCACTCAAGACCCACAAACCTATAGACAAGCTGTCAAAGACCCTGATTGGTGTAAAGCAATGGAAGTAGAAATTGATGCACTAGAATTCAATAAGACTTGGGTTCTCATGGACCTGCCTGACCTGCCTCATGGTAAAATCCCAATTGATTGCAAGTATGTATTCAAAACCAAGTACAGATCCAATGGTACTATTGAAAGGAAAAAGGTAAGACTAGTTGCCAAAAGATTCACTCAACAAGAAGGAGTGGATTATCATGAAACTTTTTCTCCAGTGGTTAAAATTGTCACAGTCAAAACTATACTTGCTTTGGCTGTTGTTAATAGATGACATTTTCACTAATTCGATGTCAACAATGCATTTCTCAACGGAGAACTTCAAGAAGAAATTTATATAAAAGACCTACTGGCTATCAAAAGGGCAACCCAAGACAAGTTTGCAAGCTGCTTAGAAGTCTCTATGGACTTAAGCAAGTTTCAAGACAATGGTATGACAAGTTCTCTACATCCCTCATTCAAATAGTCAAAGGCTGATTATAGTCTTTTCACTTGTATCAATGGTGCCACTTTCACAACTTTGCTTGTTTATGTAGTTGACATAGTGGTTGCAAGCAACTCACTTGAATCTATTTCCACCTTAAAATCCTTCTTAAATCACCATTTCAAAATAAAAGGCCTCAACATTTAAGGTATTTTTTAGGCATAGAAGTTGCTAGGTTCCCCTATTGGCATCCATCTCTGCCAAAGAAAGTATACCCTTGATATACTTGCTGACTTAGGACAGTTAGCATCCAAGCCACTCAAAATTCCCATGGACCAAAACCATAGATTAAGCAAAACCACTGGTTCTCCATTGTCTGACCCAACTCCATATAAACAACTCATTGGTAGGCTCCTTTATCTTACCATAACCAGACCTGACATCAATTATCCCACTCAAATTCTCAGCCAGTGCATGGAAAAACCCACTAATGTTCACCTTGTTATAGCTTATAAAGTTCTAAGGTACCTCAAGAATGCCCCTGGCCAAGGTATCTTGCTATCCTCCCATTCCTCCATTCACTTAAGAGGATACTGTGACTCAGATTGGGCATCATGCCCTGACACCCGAAAGTCTGTTACTGGTTATTATGTTTTCATGGGTAATTCCCTCATCTCATGGCATTCAAAGAAACAAACTGCGGTCTCCAAATCCTCGGCTGAAGCAATATATCGTGCAATGGCTTCCCTCTCCACTGAGTTCACTTGGCTGAGGCATCTCCTCTCTGACCTTGCCATTTCTCATCCTCAACCAGCTGACATGTATTGTGATAATCAGGCTGCTCTTCACATAGTAACTAACCCCGTCTTCCATGAGAGGACAAAACACATAGAGGTGAATTGCCACCTAATTCGAGATCAAATTCTTGCAAAACAAATCAGAACTGCACATGTCTCTACACATTCATAGCTAGCTGATATTTTTACTAAATCTCTCCCTTCATACACTCTGTGTGCTCATTTATCCAAGATGAGAATAGATAATATATATTCTCCATCTTGTGGGGGGATATTAGAGCAGCATGTTCATCACATGAGCTCCTCTAATGTAATTCATCAAGATCAAGCTGATAATGCTACCATGAAGACATCTGACTTGCAACCTCATGTACTCGCAGCTTGTGATAATGCTCCTCTCAAACTACCAGAAATGGTCCTATTGTAATTAAGTCATCATGTCATTTTATGTAATTCTACAGTTTGTTACGTAGCTATAGCACTTAGATGAATATTCCCTTTTACCTTTGGCTTGTCAGAGTTAGTTATTCTTTGTTATATATAAACCAGAACCTAGCACCTCTTGTAATTATTGAGATAGTGAATGAATTGAATTCAGAAAGTTTTGTCTCCCCCTTCCTTCTTCTAGTTAATTGTTCGGCAACTTAGTTTTATTTGCTTCTCTTACACTCCTACATGTACAAATGAAGAAGGGTAGAGAATTTTTAGTTTTGTTAAAGGGAATGCCCTTCTTGGGGATGTAAATCACTATATATAGTGCCACTTGCAGCTATAGGCTATAGCTATGAATAAGATTAACGGAAAAACTGAGAAGCATTGTTTTATCAGCTAGGACTTGTGCTAAGCTTTTATATAAAGAGAATTTTATATATATATATATATATATATATATATATATTACAAATTGACATGATTTAAAGTTACATCAAAGCCACTATATATTTTGTAATTTTCATATCAAAATTAGTAGATTTTGATACAATCTAATATGGAAAGCATAATTTCTCATCTTTAAATATATGAACGCCATATCCGTCCTTCCAAATAAATAACAACGATGGAAACATCATCATGATAACGGCGGCGCTCCCCTTGTGGGATATCTAGTAACTCATCCAACTCCATATCTGCAATATTGCAATTACCTCGAGCTGAGTTCATTATTAGATTTTAACTATTTTTTTTTCCCTATCCTACCATTTTGTTTATGAGGTTTGGATTCAAAATTCACCTCAACTCATTTCATCTCATCGTTACAATTTTTTTAAATTTTTAAATAAAATATAATAAACAATTCAAAATTTTCAAATTCTAAAATAACTTTTCCAAATTCCCATACCAAATATAATAAATAATTCAACTTTTATTCTACTATTCACAAACCATCTCAACCTCATCTCTGAATCCAAACCTCTCCGTACATAAACAATATTATTTTTCATTCTAAATCTTATAATTTTTTGTCACACTTATTGATATGGCATATTCTAAATAGTTTTGTGTATCAACCACTAGCTAAAATAATAAGGGTTTTGCTATACATTGACTACTATTTATCCACACACTCCATACTCAACAGTTTTTTATTTTTTATTCTTTTCATAAGGTGTGGGGTAGTGAATAGTAGCTAATGAAAATAATTATTCAAATAATAACTATTTAACATTGACACATCAATAAGCATAATTAAAGTTTAGGATGAACATCAAAGCTGACTAAATTACCATGTTTTTGAGCAGCTTGAAACAATACTTGTTCGATGAGGTATTGTGCGGGATCTCCTTTAGGATATTTATTGATGAAGTATTCTACTTGAGAGACAGCTTCTTCGTTGCTTAAGTACTGATAAAGCCCATCGGAGGACAATATCAAGAATCTGTCCCTTGGGCCAAGCTTGTAGTGGTAGAGTGAAGGTAAGCATGTGATGTAAGGGGATGTCCCAACATACTCGATTCTAAACATCTCCAAAAGTGCATCATTCCACTTAGGCTGCATGCAAAGAAAATCATTTTCAGTTCTTATCAAAATAATATCCTTGGCCTTGGGTAACTAGCCATTCAAAGAACCAAGCCAATAAATAAATCCTATTAAAAAACCGATGTGTAAACCTATCATATCATCTAATATAAAAAGTAGAGTGATGCTAGGCTGCTGCCTAGTAGTGACCGGTGGGTGTGCCGTCTATGCAAAATTTATCTTTTTTATTTTTTTTATTTTTCGTTTTCATATTTTTTTAACATATTTAAATATTTTTTTAAAAAAAAATATCAATACATTAATAGTCACTTCTTTAATCAGTAAGTAAAAAAAAAAAAAATTAAATACATAAGCAGTCAAAATGAGAGGACGTATTAGCATTATTCTAAAATGTATGTGTTTTAGTTTTTCTTTACGACTGTAATGGGTATTTGTTTACACATTAGTTTATAGTAGCAGAACTCTTTAAAGAACATATTTAAAATCTAACTACCAAAAAGATGTTCAAGTTTTTATTTAGCGTTCAATTGTTGCATGCAAAGATTTTATGGAATTAACTATCATTGTTTACAATATGCATATTTGTTTCTGAGTAATATTAGATATAATCGTAAGGTGTACAAGTCCAACACAATCCATTTGAAAAAAGTGAGGCTTATTATTAAAAAAAATTGGGCCTTTTCATGTGGCTTTCAAGTGTGCTTTACATTTTTTTTTTTCAAAGGTTTGCACATCTTAGAACTAAAAACGAATTTCCTATTTTTTCATGCTTCTTATAGGATACCTGTTTGAGAAATCCAACCCCAAAAGCCCGAGTGACCTTTAAATAACCTTTGACTCGATCATTCTCAATTGCAGAAGCATCATCAGGATGGTCAGTTCTAATTCTATGAACTTCCTGAAATCCAAAAGGGCCTTAGTCTCATCTTATGATCAGAAGAACATAATTTCTGAATAGCAATTTTAATTACCTCTTCCACATATGTGCTGTGATCAGTAGTGAGTTGGAGGGGAATTAAATTGGGTAATACCCCCCATCCAAAACCATGATCGATCTACAAGAAAACTGCTTATTTGCGACCAGTTAATTCCAGCAAAATGATTATTTGCAACTAAAATTAGTTGCGATAAGTCTTTTGGTCGCAATAAATTGGTCACAAAAGTCTGTTTTTCTTGTGATTTCTTGAAGTGTCCTCTCTAATCTGTTTGACGTCCAGGTGCATTTTCCTTGGCCCAAGATCATCAAGTTCGGCCTCCTGAGCTAACACTGCACGACTATCTCCCACATTCATCAAGTAAACATCTTCATTCTTCATCAACATCACCAGAACGCATGATCCCATTAGAGCTAACTCAGGACTCTTCTCCACATTATCATCTGCAATCTCCAAATAAGCATCTTCTGTCTTCCTCAATGCCTCGGACAATGCCCTCAACACCTCTGAATGAATATCAGATCCCATTGGCCTGTCAGCCTCCAAATGACTCAGCTGTCTTGTTAACAGCTTCCTCTCAGGCTCTACTGATCTCTCAACATCACATTCACAACTACTCCAGCTTCTTTGACTTTTTCCCTTCCATTTCATCCCCAACCCTTCACGCATATCCTTGGAATTCTTAACCTGATCATTTCTATTTGAATAGGGATCCAAATCCATATCTGCATTTCTTAGCATGTCGTTTTCCTCATCTATATTCTATAAGGGAAGACTCCTCAAATCAAGCAAATTAAGATCAAGGTCACAATTCCTGCTTTACAGGCTGAAAATGTGCATGTAACAGCAGGCAAATCCTCTGTAACAGCTAGATGATTCTCGAGTAAATGCTCTGTAATTATAGGCTTAAGTTTAGCTTTCTTTCCTATAATAGAATCTGTACACTTGTATATATTTTTGGTGAAATCAATAGAAACTGAGAGTGGTGTTTTTCACTCGACAGAAATAAAAATCTCTTTGAGAATTTTCTGTGATTTACACTTTCCAAACTTCATCATGGTATCAGGAGAGCCATCCTCCACCGAGAATTCGATCCCCCAATTTGAAAATAACCATAATCCGATCACAACCCCACCCTCTTCAACTGAAATTCCTCTCATTGCTCTCAACATTACATCTCAAATCAATGAAAAACTCACACCCTCTACCTTCCCTCAATGGCGTGCCCAATTCGAAGCCCTACTCATTGGATATAATCTCATTGATTATGTTACCGGTGACAAGCCCTGCCCTAATCTTCATGATTCCTCCACTTCCGCTCACCAAAGAACTCACTGGATCAGACAAGACAAGCTTATCCTCAGTGCCATTCTGGCATCCACAACTACCACCATCACTCCATTCATTTCCATCGCCAAAACCTCCCAAGAAGCATGGCATAAATTGCACACAATGTATGCCAGCAAGTCTCGGACTAGAGCAATGCAACTTAAAGAGGAACTAACCTTGATCAAGAAGGGAAGCCAGACGATTCAAGAGTACCTGCACACTGTCAAATCCCTCGCGGATGAAATCTCCCTCATCGATCATCCCATCTCTGAAGATGATTTAACGCTTTACATCCTCAATGGTCTGGGTGCTGATTTCCGTGAGATTGCCGCTCCTATTCGCGCACGGGAACGCCCACTCAACTTCGAGGAGTTACATGATCTTCTGGTGGGTCACGATGCTTATCTACGCCGCCTTGAAGCCTCCTCTCAGCAGCTGGTAGCCTCCGCCAACTACTCTAATCGGAGATCGGGTTCTAGTTCTTCCTCTGGAGGTCATCTCTCTAAGGGCTCCTCAAAATCACATAGTTCTGATCGCAATAATGGAGCCTTCCCGAATGCGAACTCCTCGGCCCAGTACCGAAATAATAACGGCCCACGTGACAATAGGAAGACTAAGCCCAATGGTCAGAGGCGTTACACACCAAAGTGTCAACTTTGTGAGCAGTTGGGCCATACTGCGAAATATTGTCCTCGTCTTCAATTTCCTGGAGCCACGGCAAACTGTACCTCCACTTCACCCGCTCAAGAAACAAAGTGGCTTATAGACTCGGCAGCCTCTCACAATATCACTGGTGATTTGGCTAAATTATCTATTCATTCTGAATATGATGGCACGGATGAGGTTGTCATTGGTGATGGTTCAGGTTTGCATGTTTCTCACATTGGTTCATTAGTTTTCACACCCCCACACGCACCTTTCACTTAAATGATACTCTTTGTGTTCCAAATATTAAAAAAAATCTTATCTCCGTCCATAACTTTACTACCCACAATAATGTTTTTGTGGAGTTTCATCCTCTTTTTTTTCTTGTTAAGGATCAGACCACGGGGGCGGTTCTACTCAAAGGTGCGTGTGAAAATGGTGTTTACACCCTTCCGGAGTCAATGGTGCAGTCTTCTCAAAAAATGGTTGTCAACATGCATGAAAGGACCTCCGTTGATGGGTGGCACAAACGTCTTGGACATCCATCTCATAAAATTGTCCAACAACTTGTCACCTCTTTTTCTCTTCCAATAAAAAAAGAAAATGCTTCACATCTTTGTAATTCTTGTTCCATTAATAAAGCCCACAAACTTCCATTTCGACAAACTAGTCTTCAAAGTCATGCTCCTCTTGATTTAATTTATACTGATGTTTGGGGACCCTCCAATTCTATTGGTATTGATGGATCACGTTATTATCTCATTTTGGTTGATCACTTCACCAAATATATTTGGTTTTATCCTATGGAAACAAAATCTGGTGTTAGCACAATATTTCCTCAATTTAAACATCTTGTTGAGACCAGATTTCAATCCAAAATCAAAACCATCTATTCGGATAATGGCGGTGAATTTGTGGCTCTAAAAAACTATTTCTCAATTCATGGAATAAGCCACCTCACAACCGCTCCTCATACACCACAACAAAATGGTGTTTCCGAGCGTCGTCATCGTCACCTAGTGGAAACGGGCCTCACTCTATTACATGATGCCTCTCTACCCTTGAAATATTGGCCCCATGCTTTTTCCACTGCGGCTTATCTTATAAACCGTCAACCAACTCCTCTTCTTCAAAATATCTCTCCTTTTGAAGCATTATTTAAACAACCACCAAATTATTTGAAACTAAAAAAATTTGGTTGTTTATGCTTTCCACTCACTAAACCGTATAACAAAAACAAAATGCAGCCCAAATCTCTTCCTTGTCTCTTCGTGGGCTACTCCTTGGCCCAAAATGCCTACAAGTGCTTTGATCCATCAACAAATAAAATGTATCACTCTCGGCATGTCCAATTCGATGAAACCCGAAATGGTCTCTCTGTGCATTCAGCCTCTTCGTCGTCCTCGGCAAGTGCTGCACCCATTCACGGAGTCCCTTCATGCATTCCGCAGCCTTCACCAGTGATTTCGGCAAGGGAGAACTCCTTCGCACCACCTCCAGGTAACGCCTCTCTCTTCTCTTCTCCTAATTCCCAAAATTTCAATTCTGCACACTCATGCCCTAATTCCGTTGCATCGCATGTTATTGAGACACAATCATCCAATTCGCATGAAATTCCACTCACTCACAACACCGATTTGTCTCCTGGCACCGCACCCACTCTCTGTGACTCACCTGCACAACAGCCCACACGAATTCACTCCATGACCACTCGGTCAATGAATAACATTCATAAACCCAAACAATTACATTCCACAACCAAACATCCCATTCCTAGCACTATTGAACCAACCTGTGTGGGACAGGCTCTTCGTGAGCCACACTGGAGAACAGCCATGTCCGAAGAGCTCACTGCTCTCATGCGTCATAGCACGTGGGAACTAGTCCCTCCTCCGAATAACTGTACACCCGTGGGGTGTAAATGGGTCTTCTGCGTTAAAAGAAAATCTGATGGGTCTGTGGATCGTTTTAAAGCGCGACTTGTCGCAAAAGGATACAATCAGTGTCCTGGATTGGATTACAAAGAAACATTTAGCCCCGTTGTGAAGCCTGCCACTATTCGAACTGTCCTACCAGTTGCTGTGATGCATGGCTGGCCCTTGAGACAACTTGATGTCAACAATGCATTTTTGCATGGAAAGTTGACTGAAACAGTTTATATGACCCAACCTCCGGGCTTCAAAGATGCTTCAAAGCCTCATCATGTTTGCAGGTTACACAAGGCAATTTATGGCCTAAAACAGGCTCCTAGAGCCTGGTACTCAGCACTCAAAATGACAATATTGAGCCTCGGCTTTCAAAATTCCAAGGCTGACTCATCCTTGTTTATATACAACAAAAATTCTGTCTTGTGCTATTTATTGGTCTATGTGGATGACTTGGTAATCACTGGCAGTCATTTGGATTTTGTATCTCATATTATTGCTCAACTTGGAGTTCAATTCTCCTTAAAAGACATGGGGCAGCTTCACTTCTTCTTGGGCATGGAAGTCATCCCTACAAAATCAGGTCTCTTTCTATCCCAACATAAATACATTCGGGACCTTCTCTCAAAAACAAATATGATGGGTGCAAAAGAGGTATCTACTCCATTGTCTACAAGCATGGCTCTTAAATTGGTTGATGGCACCACATCCTTTGATAGCACTGAGTTTCGAAGTGTCATTGGAGGGCTTCAATATTTGTCTCTAACACGCCCGGACATTTCTTTCTCAGTCAATAAATTGTCTCAGTTTATGCATAAACCTACTGTCACTCATTGGGCAGCTGCTAAGAGACTCCTCCGGTACTTGAAACATACCATTTTCCATGGTATTCACATTAAAAAAAATTCCAGCTTCAACCTTATCACATACTCCAATGCTGATTGGGCGGGCAATTTTGACGATCGTACATCCACCTCAGCATACATAAGCTTCCTTGGCTCAAATCCAATTTCTTGGAGTTCAAAAAAACAAAGAGCTGTAGCATGATCGTCGACCGAGGCTGAATACCGATCTCTTGCAAATGCTGCCTCTGAAACAGTATGGCTGCTGTCCTTATTCAAGGAACTTGGACTGCCTGTCAAAGCTTCACCACAATTGTTATGTGATAATTTGGGTGCCACACAACTTAGCTATAATCCTATTCAGCACTCTCGGATGAAGCACATTCAGATCGACCTTCATTTCGTTCGTGATATGGTTCAAAAAAGAATTCTTCATGTTCAACATGTCAACACTCAAGATCAGCTCGCGGACTTATTGACAAAGCCACTATCACGACAACGCATGGACTTCCTCAAAATCAAGATTGGATTAGCTGATGGCACCTCCATCTTGCGGGGGCGTATAAGGGAAGACTCCTCAAATCAAGCAAATCAAGATCAAGGTCACAATTCCTGCTTTACAGGCTGAAAATGTGCATGTAACAGCAGGCAAATCCTCTGTAACAGCTAGATGATTCTCGAGTAAATGCTCTGTAATTATAGGCTTAAGTTTAGCTTTCTTTCCTATAATAGAATCTGTACACTTGTATATATTTTTGGTGAAATCAATAGAAACTGAGAGTGGTGTTTTTCACTCGACAGAAATAAAAATCTCCTTGAGAATTTTCTGTGATTTACACTTTCCAAACTTCATCATATTCCTCGTTTGTGTTTGATCATCCTCTTCAATTGAATTTGATAAGATAGATGTGGGCTCAAACTTGGCATTCCAAACTAAATCCTTGAGCTCGTTATGCACATTCGAATAGAGAATAGAAAGCAAATACTCAGTTGCATCAGGGCCATTAAACCCATCATAAATCCCCACAAAAACCCAACCATGTTCCTCAGAAATCACCACTTGAACTCGATCCTCCCCTGCCTTCCTCTCCGCCCACTGAAGTTTCTCTTTCTCCATAGAATACTGACTTTCCTGATCATAAGCATCACCCCGTTTCGAATACAAATTATCACCACGCCTCACTGTCACATTCCCATTCTTTTTCTTCGAATTGGGTTTCTTGACATTATTATCAGCTTTAACCAGTACTGCCGCAATGGATTTCATGTGAAATATCAGTTTTCTGAAGATATTAACGAAACGAGGTTTCTCCGACTCGGTTCTAGCCTTGTATATGGGGCATCCATTTTGTAGCTTGCCGCATACTTCCTCTACCGGGCCCGACACAAACGTTTTCGTTGTCAAGGGAGCATAACCAGCGATGGAGCATCGAGGGAGTGGTTGGAGAGGACTGGAAGCGAAGGATGTGGGGCTCGCGAACGAGGAGGCCCTATCAATGACGGAGGAGCTGCAAAGGTCTGGGAGAGAGGTGGAAAGAGGCGTGGAGGTGTTGGCGCGGACGGAGGCGCCAGATATCGATCTGAACGTAGTCGTTGCGAAGGAGCCGTCCACCTCGGAGGTGGAGGAAGAAGAGAATAGCCGGGGTAAGCCAGGTGGGAAGTAGCGGAAGGAATGACCCAAGCCCTCATCGAGTTGGTCGGAGAGGATCACTGGGAAGTCATGCTGGCGCCGGGAGATCTCTCCGGCGGCATCGAGGCAATGGCACGCCTTACCGATATTGTTTCCCAAAGAACAGGCAATTAAAGACGTAAATGATTCTGTAGTTTTATTGATTTATTTATTTGCTTTTCTTTTCTGTAGTGTTGTAACAAAGCTCTAGCTAGCTAGGTCATGGTGTGCTCTCGAAGAAGAGATAGAGACTGAAAGAGATGGAGGAGAAGCTAACGAAGAAGAGTGGGCTTTTGACTTTGGAGCCTACGTCGATCTCTCGTCAGTTTTGTACTCCTTTTTCTAATTCTTTTTAGAGTAACATTAAAAAGTATTGTTACATAGCAGTTACGGTAGTTGTACCAATGTTTTGAATACCGTACCAGATGTTGTACCGGTCAAGGCACTGGAACGAAATATTTTGATACCGGTACCGTTTCGAAATAGCGTTTCGGGATAACGTTTCGGGATAGTCGATATATAAATAAATTATATATATATAAATATATATAAAAATTATATTTCAAAATAATAGTCTATATATAAATAAATTATATATAAATACATATATATAAAAATTATAAATAGTCTAGTCTAAATTAGGGATTAAAAAATAAATTTGTAGTTTGAAAAAACGAAAAAAAAAAAAAAAAAACATACAGGCCGAAATATCGGCCCGTACCGGTCGGTATTGGCCGAAATATAGGCCGGTACAGGCCGAAATTCAGTCCGAAATGGCCGGTACCGGCCGGTACGATGGGTATTTTAACCGGTACGGAACATATATAATACCTGTACCGGCCGGACGGCCGAAACGAAAAATTTCGGCCGTACCGGCCGGTACGGTACGAAATTTAAAACTTTGAGTTGTACACATATTGCACATATTATGTGGCTACTTCTACTCTTTTAGTTTAGTTTTTTATTTTATTTTATTTTTAATCATTTTGCACTGGACCTTCCCCAGTTCCCCTTTCTCTCTTCCTCTCTCTCTCATCAAATCTCTCTCATACTGTCTCTTTCTCATCTTGAACTCTCTCTCTCATACCGTCTCTTTCTCATCTCCGTCTCTCTCTCATCTCCGACTCTCTCTCTCATCTCGGTCTCTCTCTCATCATCGACTCTCTCTCTCTCATCTCGGACTCTCTCTCTAATCAGCAGCTCTTTCTCTCATTGGTTCTCTCTCTCACTCGGTCTCTCTCTCTCATCTATGCTCTCTCTATCATCATTTCTTTCATCTCTATATTATCAATGGCTGCTCGTGTGACACGTAATGTGTGCAATTTGAATGCAACAAAACAATAGTTGTTACTGAGACTTTTTCAATGTTAAATGAGGAGTTGACTTCCACAAATTGAGAGCATGCAGTTACACAAAAATTTTAAAAAATACTATTGTAATCATATCTCAAGAACTACAAAGTCAACGATTCGAAATATTAATAATTAAAAAAAATTTCCATGACTTTACACACTAAAAACCAAAAAGTGTCCAGTTTCTTACTTTTTGTGTATGTTTTCTAGAATTTCTCATAAATTTAGGATTAATTCACTAATAGGAGGTAGGGTTCTCCTATATACACTATTTTAAATTTGAAGGAAAAAAATTGATATTTTGAAAACCATGAGAGACATAATTACCCATCCACCGCGACGACTAAAGAGTATCTCGATCAGCCAAGAGCTATCTAGCATGTAAAGCGTACTACGATCTAAAAAATATATATTTTAGGGATTGGGGTATGCTTTACATTCTCGGGAGTCGAGCTCCCATGTAACTCGATGTGTTTGATCAGGTTGGATACTTTTGAAAAATAGGTATGATATCATGCTTAGGAGTCAATTGAGCTTCCACGTAATCCAACCAAGTTGATCGAGATTAGATACTTTTGGAGAACGGGTACACTATATATGCTTGGAAGTCAAGCTCTCAAATGATCCGACCAATTGGATTGGGGGCAGGGTACTTTTGGAGATTTGGGGTACGCTTTAAATGATAGCCCTACTACAAATACTAGTTCGACTAGAGTGCCCTTTTGGACCAAGCTATTTTGATTAGATACTTTTGGAGATCGGGGTATGGTTTACATGTTCGAAGCAAGCACTTGGAAATGCTTGGGGAATGAGATGAAATGAGAAATATTTAAATGATATTTGGAAAAGAAAGGACATGAGAAATTTTGAGATGAAACCAACTCTATTCTTGAACAACCCCCTAGTCCGACCAATTTGATTTGGGTAGGATAATTTTGGAGAACGAGGATGCTATACATGCTAGGGAATCAAGTTTCCACACAATCCGAAAAATTTGGTCTGGGTCGAATACTTTTGGAGATCATGGTATGCTTTACATGCTCAAGAGCCGAGCTCCCTCATGATCCAACCAATTTGATTGGGGATCGACTCCTAAGCATGTAAATCTTACCTCCAATCTCCAAATATATTTGACCCCCATGGCAAGCAAAGGGTGTTCAAAGCCCAACGATTGAAAAAATTGATCAGACCAAAATAAACAAAGACTATCTCCATCCCGAGCGAGCAACAAGTGCTCGAACGTCGAGCTGAGCTGTAACAACTCTCACATAAGGTAAGTGAAAGTGCTTGCAGCCAAGGTGAGCACCAAAGCTCACCTTTTGAAGAGCAATGGTGCTCGCCCCTTGTCAAGTGTCGTGAAAGAGTGTGAAGGGAGAGCAAAGAATGCTCGAACCCCAAGTGAGCAAAATGCTCCTTTCGAAGGGTGAGCAAAAGAGCTCGCTCTGGGAAGTGTTCCTCTTAAGGCTGAGCATTCAAAAAAATAAATAAAGTTATGTTTTCAAAAGTGCTTGTTCTAGGTCAGCAACAACATCTTACACCCAGCGGTGAGCACTTTGCTCAGAGGGAGCAAAAGTCCTTGTATTCAATATGAGATTTGTATAGGGCATTAAATCACGAGGGAGAGAGGCTACCAAGCATGTATCTTAATTACCTACGATCAATTTGCTCAGATCACGTGAGAGCTCCTTTCCTGCAGGGCGAGCAAAGAGATCTCAAACCCTAGGGTGAGCTCCCTCGAGCAAAGTGCTCCTCATGAAGGCCAAGCAACAACAACGAGCACTTTGTGTCCTAGAAATGCAAGTGGTCGCAACTTGGGGCAAGCAAAGGTTCCTAGACCCCGAGTGCAGTCAAAGAGTGATCTAACCTAACCGAGCAAAAGTGTTTGAACTTACCGTGGCGAGAAACAACACCTTGCACCTCGAGACAAGTAAAGGGTGTCCCACCAGGATAAGCAACCAGTGCTCCTCTTGAATGGCGACCAAAAGATCTTGCCTCAAGAGGCTCTCTTCCTAGGGGCGAGCATTAAAAAAATGATATGGTGATGTTTGCAAAAGTGCTCGTCTCGGAGCGCAAAAAAGTTAGAAATGCTTGCCGTCGAGGGTGAGCAACATGTCTCATCAGTTGGGCGAGCACTTTGCTTGCATTACAAGCTCAAGTATTGTGCTTGATCTCCATAGGTATTTGACTCTCAATCAAATTGCTCGGATTACATGGGAGCTTGTCTCTCGAGCATGTAAAGCGTACCAATTGCCAACAGTATCTGATCAACTCCACGGCATAAATTTCCACCAAAAATCTCCTTCTCAGAACTATCAAGTTGATGGCACAAATACACACCAAAAACCTCAATCTCAGAACAATCAAGCCGAAGACAAAAATACCCACCAGAAATGTCCATCTCAAACCCACAACAACAACAACATAGTGGATATCTGGTGCAAAAGTGAAGAAATTTCTAGTTGTTCTATTTCCATCTTTGTCATGGTCGCGGGTTGCGCCGTGATTAGATTTGATCACGTTAATGCGGCCTTCCATCTCTACTGTGTGGGTCATGCCATGGTCGACAAACAAGCATGGTTCTACAATTTTTTTTGGAAAAAAAAAGTCTAAAGTAGAAGAAGAAGAGAAAGAACAAAAGAATGTTCATAAATAAAGAGTTGGGAGTGCGAAAGTAGATGAAGATGAAGCTTGTTCTGGAGAATTCTGATTGACATCGACTAGTTTGATTTGGATCAGGCCGGTTGTTTATATCTAATTCGATTTATTATATAGGTATTTTATTAAATTGGTATGTGTGGAAAGGGCATTTTAGCCTAACATGGATCTCTTGTAGAGGCACATTGGTCGGATCACTTTTTTTTATCGAAAATTGCATTTTAACTATTCTAGGAGATAAAGTTGGTTTATACGTCCTCTGTCAGAAATAATAGGTTTGGTCACTGGTTTGTTTTCTTACTGGCCTTTTATGTTATTTTGGTTTATCTTTATCATTTACTGCTTTTGTTATTTTGTTAGTTTTGGAGGTTTTACTTAGTTTGCTGATTTTGTTCTAATGTACGGTATAATGTCTAGCTGGTTTTGGATGCCTGAGTTTGGTCCTTCTAGTTAGTTTTGAATATATGTAACTCCTAGGGGTTAAAATGTAACCACGATTTTCCTCCATCATAAATGAGGGATATTAACAAAATTGGGATAGTACCGTCATCTTCTTAAAAAAAAAAAAAGAACTATTCTAGGACACCAACTTGCTCAAAACCTTAATTCACTTAATCAATAAATAGGTTGACAAGTGTCATCTCAATTCTATATAAGCCACCTTATTAAAAAAGTAATAAACTAATATAAAAATAGTTTTGAAAAATGAAAGGTTTTGGAAAAGAAGCTTAAAACAATTTATCAAAATAAACAAACAATCAGAAAATTAGTAAAAAAATACATAACAGAACTTCTATAAAAATCTAAAAAGTGAACAAAACAACAAAAAGTAAGATTCCACAAAATTACAAATTAGAAAAAAGTTACACAAAATAAAAAATAAAAAACTGAAAATAGATTTATAAAAAGAAAATAACATATTAAAGATGTGGATTATTCTTATCTTCAGCACTTATAATTTAAGTTTATGAGAAGAGGGTGATTTTAATAATTTATATGGGTCAAAGTCCTTCTAATTAATAAGTGGGCTAAATACGTAGAATTTTTGGTTAAATGGAGTGGAGTGTAAAATTAGGATTCGAACGAACTCATGATCTCATCCACTTTGATACCATGTGAAATCAATATTTATCCCTAAACTTTATACTTATAATTAAGAAAAAGTAGAGTTTAATTATTGTATTATAGTGCCTGATCATTATCCAATGTGGACTTTTAGTCATAAGACTGTAAAACCATTGTGGTTTGGCGTAAAAACTTCAAGAAAATTATTTATTTGCGACCAGTTATTTTCAACGAAATGACTATTTAAAGTTAAAATGAGTCTATTTTAGTCGCAAATAATCATTTTTGTAGCAAAAAAAAAAAGTTCACAAATATCCATTTTTCTTGTAGTGAATTAATTAATTAATAAAATGTTTTGGCTCTATTTTTTTTTTAATTATATGTGTGGTATTAATTATAATGTGGTGTTTTGTTGGGGTGTGCATCCCTCCTTCAATATCTCATTTTAGTGTAATGAAATGTTATTTAAAAAAGAAAAAAAGAAGACGACAAATGTCACAGCTTCCCGTACAAGTAACTGAGAAAGAGAGGTTAGACAGTTTATAAGTTAGTTGAGAGTACTACAACCGTGAAGTACATCCCAACACGTACCATGTTAGAGCCCAAAGCATGCATGCATGCAAGCTGCCAAGAACGTGGGGAGGGCAGCCACGAGAGCTTTCGAAAGCTTGGGGGATGGAATGCTCTGATCGATCCTCTCTCTTTCTCTCTTCCTCTTTCCGGCAATGGATATGGATTTTTACAGAAATCCCAAAAAAATAAAGAAAAGGAAAAGGTCTAAGGCTTGTGATTAAATCCAGCAGTATATGCGGCTATATTTCCAGAAAATTCTGTGGTGCATAATTTCCCTACCTTTTTCTCTGCAACCAAATATAGAACCTTACATAAAATGCCTAGCTAGCCTAGCTATCGGCCGTCTTCCTAATAATTCCTAATCGACCTTATCGATCCCCATTTGTTTCGTACGTACGTAATTCCTAATTTCTTACCAATTTCTTTCGATATTAGGTAATACTCAATCCATTTTGTTTCTGTCATAATCCCATTTTGCAGAATCTAGTAATGTTTATTTGTCGCTCGACCGATCCAGCAGGTTTGAAAGCTGGTGCATTTTGATTTGTTAGAAATGGGAAAGAAGCAGCAGTTTGAAGACAAAGACCGCTCTCTTTCTATAGAAAGTAATTATCATCCGGGATGTACTGGGAATATACTTCAAATTATTAAGTACCATCACTGGCGTCATGCCAAGAAAACTTTTACACACATGAGGCGTGCCGGCGGTAGGCATTTACTGGCGGCCGGTAAGCATGCATGCACGCAACTCTATCTTTTTCTGTTTTTTATTTTTTTTTCCCCTTTTTTTCATGTCTGTGTGGGGAAATATCTGCAATATCGTCAAGGTTGTATATGTTTCATTTCCGATTAGTTATATATATATATATCATTAATATCCTAATTAAAAAAAAATGTTGATTTATAATAAGTTTTCTTCCATGTAGGAGTTGGAAATCCAGGTAACGATACCAATGACTGCAGTAAAGCTAAAATGCATAAACAGAATCGTGCTGAGATGGACCAATATCGTATCGTAAGTTGACGCAAAAGGGTTGCTGGTAGCATCGCATGATTTATTTTGTAGTTTTTTCGAAAGTAGTTTTACATAAAAATAGATTAGAATAGAAAGAACGTCAGGTTTTCTTTCTTGTTGGTTTTAGAATTGCGATGTATAGATTTCCAATTTAGATATTTCCAAGAAAATAATTGCTGTCTGATTTGAAAATGCATCAGCTTGGAGAAAAGATGACACGATTCACTCCAGCACCTAAGAGTTCTGTTAAAGCCCGAATAAAAGCAATGATTTCTGAGGAGATGTACAGAAAGAAGGGCTGGCAACACCGGAGTTCAACCTTTCCGGCTCGATCACATTTACGACGGATTGATTCCATTCATCATTTGGAATCTTTACATATTATGGATCCACTTACTGATATAGTATCAGATATTGGAAGCCCTCACGTAACTTTTCAACAAAAATATGATCCTTCTTCGGCTACCAGCAGCACATTGGATTCGCCCCCTTTGGTGTGTTTTGAGGACCCAATTACAAGCGACCATTGGTATGATCAAGAGCGCGGCAACATGTTTATGGGAGAATACCGGGAGAATGACCAGATTGATGAGTATGATCGGGAGTTAGTAACAGAGAACAAAACACATTTTGTGGAAAAGATGTACAGCATAGAGCAAGATATGTTGGAGAAGAAGTTGGTGCATGCAGATCAGGGTTTGCTCCATAGAAAGGAATTCCTGGATGCTCGTGACATTATCAATGTAAACAAGAATTTGTTATTGAAAGTTTTGAATGATCCAAGCTCTCCTTTGGCCCAACATTTCCACAATCAACAGGCATTGAGTGCAAAATTAGAATTGACTAAATGGGGGTCATTCCCTTTGCCTAGCTCATCAGGCAGATCATCAAAAGAAAAAGGCAAGTTGCAAATTGGGAGTCAATCACAGAAGTCGATGCCATCAAAAGTTGAGAATGATGTAGATAGAAATCTAAAACCAAACACAAAAACAGGTGAGATACGTGAGAATCAAATGGCTATCAAGCGTTACAAGGATATTAAACAGAAGATACAGCATGTAATTAAGGAAAGCAGAAAAGAGAGGCATCGGATAGCTATGGATTCTGTACTCCACAAAATTCCTCATGGCAAAGGATTTCCCAATGAATGGGAGAAGGAGATTCCCAGTCAACTGAAGGATCCTGCAGTGAATAGAGAGGGTAAAGGTAGTCCTGATCAAAGCAGTTATGAGGATGATTATAGTGATGTTGCTTCCCTCAGAAAGGGTAAAATACGTCACATGAGAAGAGCATCATCCCTCAAAGAATCAATGGACAGATATTGTCAGTTGTACGAGACAAGTTTTAACAGAGAATCCAAACATCAAATCTCTGAGAGTGAGAGTTCCAACTTAACTACAGGAGAGAGACCTTCACCTTCAGGATCAAGCGCCACAAAATCCCTGTCAAGGGTTCATTCTTTACCTGATCTCAAATCGTATATCTATCAGAGTGGCGACTCTTCTGGTGCTTTTTCTTCAGGAATGATGTCTAGGGTTTTTGATAAACGGAGCAGGCTAGACCTTCCTATTGATTTGGGAAATGAGTTGCATTCAGACAAACTTGTAGGAAGTAAAATTGAAGAAAAAGTTGGGGAAAATAATTCATCATGTATTTCTGATGAGGTTGGATCAACACCCATTGCTAGATTGGAAGAATTAATTCGGGATTCTCTTCCGGTCTCCAGTTTTGTAGAGGACACAACCTGCCCTGAACAGTCTTCCATAGCAGAAGATATTGGATCCATGGAGGAAGCCATTGCTAAACTAGAAGAACTAATTCCAGCTCCTCTGCCTGACTCTAATTTCATAAATGATATTACCACGAGCCCTGAACAGTTTTCCATGGGAAAAGGTATTCCCTTTTGTCAATTTGTTTTCTTTACGTCATATTTTATCATCCCAATTCAAGAGTTGCCTGTCTCTACACCAAGAACATCTATTCTCTCTCTGTCTCTTTCTTGCTAGTTAGAAAGGTTAGGTATATTTATTACGTTGCATCATTTCCATTTTTTAAGTGGATTATTTGTTTTATCATTTTAAATTATATTGAAATAAGATTAGAGTTTCAAAATTATATTTCCCCATAGATTTTGTTTCTTATTTTTCCTTCATTTTGTACATAATTCTTTGATTGTGTTATCATGTTATATGGCAAGGTCTTGCCTTTGGCCTAAAAGATTTAAGACCTTGACTACTTCTTGCAGCTAATTATTTTAGGAGAAGTGCTATAGTTACGAAGAGATCCTACAAATATAAATACGCAAACTGAAATGCCTTCATATGATATGTTAGATTTATTTTATAAATAAATTAACTTTACAAGTTAACATATCACATCAACCCACATCAATTTGTGTGAGTTTACATTTATGGGATCTTTTTGTGGTTAAAGCAACATAGGTAAACATCAACTTTCGATTTTCATATATTAAAACATTAAAGTACAGTTTGGATCGAATCATCTCTCGACTCTAATGTGTTCCCTGAAAACTGAGTTATGCAAAATCACCTGCTCCTTTCTTCCAACTTTTATGCTTTCCAGCTGAAATGGATGTTTTGTGTAATTTTGTTATACAAAAGCAGATTCAGAAGTAATGGACAGGAATTCCTACAGACCGGATAATCTGGCCAATCAGAGACATGAGTCTGGCATGGATACTCTCAAAGTGGCTGCAGGCCGTGGAATAGAACATGAGGAAGTGGAATCTTTTAATACTCCTTCAGATCACAATATAACCCTGCATCTTGAAGTAGATGCAAAAGACAAAGCTGAATTCAATTACGTTAGAGATGTACTAGAGCTATCTGGGTTCAGTGGGAATGAGACCCTGGCAACATGGCATTCCGATGACCAGCCGGTTAACCCGTCAGTGTACGAGGAAGTGGAAGGCTGTTTGCTCCCTGAAGCTGAATTTTCTGGAAAAGAAGTTGGAAATTGCAGTCACCCACTTTTGTTTGATCTAATCAATGAGGTACTTATGGAGATGTTTGGAAGATCATACAGCTATTGCCCCAAGCTCTTGTCTCCCCTTTCCCACATCAGGCCAATGCCATCAGGACACCATGTTCTCGAGGAAGTCTGGACACTTATGAGCTGGTACTTGAGCTCAAGACCAGATTCTGATCAGTCACTGGATTACTATGTGAGCAGAGACCTTTCAAAGAGTGATGGGTGGATGAATCTCCAATTTGAGACTGAGTGTGTGGGGCTTGAGCTGGAGGACTTGATTTTTGACGACCTGTTAGAGGAAGTTTTCTAGACATGAGCTCGTGGCTAGAGAACAAGTTCCTTGTGGAGTTGCCTTATTCACCTTGTTTAACCATAAAGTTCTTTTTATTTTCATCTAATTTTTCTGTTACTAAGTCGTTTGATGTTTCACTCAAAACATCATGAAAAGAAAAAGAAAATTAGATAAAAGGAGAAAGAAGTTGCTCGTTGCATTGGTACATACTGTACAGTTTGTGAAAGAAGATAATCTGTATTATTTTTGCTAAGGACTGAGAAGAGACTTCATGTGTGTTGACACACTTTGTTAATTGTTAGGTTCCTTTCAAATTGTTCATTGGACTTCCATAAAATATTGCTGCCACTTCGAAAATTGCTGAGTTGAAGAACCCTAGACTCCAATAAAAAATGGCTGCAAGGAGTATGTCAGAACATATCATTCATCATTTACACATCATGCTTGGATTTTTCAAATCATTATACCCTTTTATATTAAGTCGTCCATGAATCTTTGCCACCTAAAATGAACTCCTTTTAGTTGAGTGATTCCCTATTGACTTCTGAATCTGTCACTCTAACCCAGTGTTTGAGATTCAGGCCATTGGCTAATGCAATGTGTAATGTGTAAAACCAAATACATATATTGAGTATGAAGCTGTTGAACAACTTTCCTATTCTTTCTGTTAACATCGTGTTTCGCATACTTTTGGGTCAGTCTCCTACAACTGATCAGGTCTTCTAAAATGGGTCTGCAAAAGATAGGAGAGAATGCAACTAGGAGAGGGCGGCCTTGGAGCCGTGGAGTCTCCGATACCAAAGTTAGTAAATATTTTTAGAAGTTTGTAAATAAGTGAGAGAGTCTAGGGAATAGATAAATTTCTCGTACATGGAGCTTGTTATTTATATCGTGTGTTGGGGGAGGTGAAGATCATCCTTGTCCTTACAGAGGTCATGCCTCTTCTATTGTTTCTGCTGTCAAAGTCCTTTAAAGCGGCATGACTCTGCGACGGCACCATAAATGTGACGTGTAGTTTAGTAGTGGCGTCATTAATATGGCGTGGCTTCATGGCCTTGCATTCATCCCTTGTGAGCCGTAGATGGTTTAATACTGATGGATCGAGGGTCTTTATTAGGGGTGTAAATTCAAACGGGAAAACTGGACCGGACCGGACCGTACCGGACCGGTTTTACCGGTTTTGAACCGGTCCGGTCCAGAACCGGTTTTTAAAACGTAAAAACCGGCCGGTTCCGGTTCGGGGATTTTTTAGACCGGACCGAACCAGTTGATTAAAAAAAATAAAAAATAATATTTTTATATATAAGTTTTATACAAAATATTATATATATATATATATATATTAAATATTAATATATATAAGGTTTATATATAATGTATAATTATAAATTTTTATGTGAAATTTTATATATAACATATATATTCATATATAAAATAATTTCTTATTATAATTTATAAATTATTACATAAAATGTTAATACTAAATCACTAAAAGTTTATAACTAATACTAATATATAACTTATAACTATACCAATAGTCTAATATTAATACTATTATATAGTCTAATATATTAATAAAAGTATAAAATATTTTTTTTAAATCAATTTTTTTATTTTTATAAACAAATTTTTAATGAAAAATTGTGAAATTTACATTTTAAAAAAATCGGAAAACCGGACCGGACCGGACCGGAAACCGGTAAAACCAGAAGTACCGATTTAGGAGGGTAACCGGTGCGTAATCGGTTTTGAAAAATACAAAACCGGTACATATCGGTTCGGTCCTAGATTTTATCCAAAACCGGACCGGACCGGTTACACCTCTAGTCTTTATGCATTTTTCGCTCCACTCTATACAAGTCTCTGGGTTTTGAATGCGGCCGAAGGTTGTCAGACTGACCTGTCTTGTCGACCACTCAACTCCTTTTCTTTGTAGATGTTTTGCCCCTTATGCGGACTTGGTGGCCTTTGAGCTGGGTATTGGGTCGAGGATCAGTAGGCTTTGTGAAGGAAAAATCTCCTTACACTTTCCTTGACTCATTTAGAGAAAAAACGAAAAGAAAACAGAGAAAATTTTCATCAATGCACAAAGTAAGACCCCGGGTATTGTCTGAAAACCGGATTCGCTCTTATAAAGTCAAATAAAGTGATCAAATTATTTCTCTTCAAAGTAAAGAACGTCAAGCCCGTCTAGCTCAGTTGGTAGAGCGCAAGGCTCTTAACCTTGTGGTCGTGGGTTCGAGCCCCACGGTGGGCGACTTTGATCTTTTTCCACACCCTAATACTGTTACTCTTACAGGACACCTCTTTTCCTTTCTATTCTATTCTTCTTTTCCTTCCTTTTCTTTTTTTCCTTTTCATTTACGAGTTTCGAACACCGTTTTGATTTCAGATGGAAAAAGAAAGAGCACTCCACAATCAGCTGTGTCCCAGTGTAATCTGCATTTTGTTCCTGCATGAACATGATGCGCACGGCAACCTCGAATTTATGTCGTGGATATTTTAATTATACCATAGAAGTGGGAACAACCAGGCAAGCAAGGGCCCCTTAATTGTTCCCATGATAACACTATTATTTGAGTCAAGTGATGCTTCCTTTTGTTCTTCATAGAAATATCGGAGTACTAGGTAGTCTTTGACAAGAAATCATAATGCTAGCTAGCTAGGACGAATTAATATGGTTATCTTTTTACAGGTGCCCAACACAGTGAACACCATATTTTATAACTCAAATGTCTAACTTTATCTTATCTTCCTCCAGTTTTTTTTTATTTAAGAGAAAGAATAGAAGCATGCATGCAACCCAAGCATCTCCACATCCATTTTGGTTTTGATATAACCAGATGATATGGTGAGACTATGAGAGACATATTGGTTTAAAATAAACCAAAATTAGAGTTAAAACATGAGTTCACTTTGAGATTGACATGACTCAAATCCCACACTTTTAATTAGGATTGACTCTGATATTATTTGTAACAAGATTCTTAAAAGCTAGTCAGTGTTACAATTGACATCTGGACTAATTAATTTTATGGATGAAAGAGAGAGAATAAATTGAAATTCAGCTTCAAAGTATTGGGGTTGTCCCATATTAGTTGTAGAAGGAGCTAGTGGTCAATTTATAAGTATGTGGAAAAATCTCACATCTTAAACTAACTTTTGAGCTTAACACTAATATCAGAGCCCAGGTTTATCAACAGTCTCAGGCCTAACAATCTACAAGAGAAACGAGTTGTTGCTGCCTCCGACTCAGGGCCTGATGTGTGAAGGGAAGATTGTTAGGATTGTCCCACATTGATTGTAGAAGGAGCTAGTGATTTGTTTATAAATGTGAGGGAAAGCCTCACCTCTTGAACTAACTCTTGAGGTTGAGAGATGCCCAAAGCCACCTAATATAAAGTTCAAACCCACTTGAAAAAAGCAGGAACATGATCGGATGGCATTGGTAACAAATGGGTATGTGACAAATACCCTAGCAAAACCATAATATCACAAAGCAGATCAAGGACTTGTATACATGAATTGGGTACCACTTTTTATGATCATGGAGGAGGATAAATTAGTCCTTTTCCTTGGTGTTATATAAAAAATTCATATTAGAAAAAGCTGCAGCATAAATCATGTATAGGATGAGATAGATGCATGTGCTTCCCATTGACCCCCAAAAAAAAAAAATTAATAATAATAATGATGGCTGAACAAAAGCAGAAGAAAATGGCTGAGAAAAAAAAAAAAAAAAGCAGAAGAAAATGGACTTTTTGGACCATATCTCAAGGGAATGATTCCACCCACGCCCAACGGATGAACTTCATTTAGGGCCCACCATTATATGAATATCTTCTGTACCTAAGTGGGCTCTTTGATCTCTCCATTATTCGGCCTGTCTGACAGGTCTTCTCATGGTGTAGAGAGAAAAAAATTAAATACATTAGGATTTCAAGAAACATATAAAATTAAATAAGTTTGTAATGAAACATTATATGACTTTTTTTCTTTTTTCTTTTTTCTTTTTAAAAAAAATCGGAAATATTATTAAGAAAATTACAGCAATAATAGGAAAATTTTGAAACAATATTAAAGTGAAAGAAAATAGCAACAATAATTCATAAAGATTCCCTAAATACATAGTACAAGCAAAAAAAATAAAAAAAAATAAAAAGGGAAAGGCCGACTTAGATTTAAAAAGCTTGGATACCCCACCCCGTACACAATAAATAAAGCAATGATATGAGGTTGGAAGAGAAGCAAAGATGAGAGCCATTCTTTACTGCCGAAAGCTCCACAGAATTTGGTATCTCTTGCATTGCCTCTCTTTCTTCTACTACTTCTAGTAGTACAACTTTGCATCTGTACTAGCACATTTTACATATCTTGCTTAATATTCATTACTTCCCTTCAAATTGTACTACAATTTGCATTATATTCGTTCCCATAGTTCTTTTGGGTGGGAGTAAAATATATTAGGCCCAAAATAATTCTCAAGACCAGTCATTCAGAGTGCCATCACTAAAAAACAAGATATGAGAGAGAAAAAGTAAACAAAGATGTGAGGGTGTCAGGAGGTAGGGAGGTGTCAAAAGAAAATGACAAAGGGAGAGACGGTCGGATATGCAAAGTATACATCACTCACTATTACCGAATTGCACACATAAAGAGAGTCAGATAAAAGAGACAACATGTCTACAGTTTCAAGGACTTCTTTTCTTTTGAATGCTTGGAGGGACTTTTTGGCCAGGGACTTCTTCTTCAATCTCTAGACAGAGAGTTTCAGAGATAACATATTCTCCAACAAGTAAATCTCCAGTCCTCATTGTACAATGAGAAATGAGAGGTTATGAGAGACTGTAAACAAGCATATTATAGTATAACCTCTCATTCCCAAACTCCCATAGACGTAGGCTTAGTGTCGAACCATGTAAATCTGTGTATCCATCTTTCTTTATTTTCTCTGCAATTAAATATTGTTCACTATCATGGATGTATGCACGAATACCGTACAACCGCACCAGATCACCATCGAGGACTTCACACCTCACTGATCAAGGCCCAACCCATCTCAATAGGTCTGACAATGAATTTTTCTTCCCTTCCGGACTACGCCATTTTTGGGCATTAACACTCCCCATGTGGTTATAATGATCTCCGTTTTACTCAAATCAAACATAAAGTATGGTGGATACATGGGAGGGTCCATTATTAAAGTTGTATCATTTGGCAAGTCTACGATGAGTATTTTTTTTTATTGAGTTATGCCGTCTTCTACTACATTCGGTATTATATGGGGATTAAAATTAATATATTAAGTGCTATTCTCATCGATACGCAGTTTGACATTGTCACGCCAATTTGTATACTCGTTTAATAAGAAATTAATGTAGTAGTCTAAGCAATTTTCCTTCTCATTACAACCTCAAAACGACGACTTCTAATCGACATGTTTAGGCAAATATATGCAACTCAAATCTAATTATTTTTCAAAATATGTTAAAAAAAAAAAAGATCTTTTGATAATATACATGCTCTTGTGCAAAAAAGAACAAAAATCTTTAAATTGTGGACAATGCTAGGGATCCTGCCGTTTATTTTCCGGCTTGTATTTTTTTTTTAGTTTTATTTATTTATTTAGTGATTAAGAAAATATTCTTTAATAATATTATGAATTTTTTCTTTTTTAAAAATATTTAAAAGTGTTAAAAATGATTTAAAAAAACAAAAAATATTTAAAACTTTTCTTCCCATAATTTTTTAACACTTTTAAATATTTTTTTAAGAAAAATTTATTTTCTTAATTATTAAATAAAAAAAATTATATAAAAAAAAAAAATTAGAGTTAGAAAATGAGTGGGATCCCCAGCGGTCTGCAGACTGCCTATCATTTTCCCTAAATTATATGAGAGGTAATTTCCAAGGGCTCATTGCTTTATGTGTTAGATAGCTTGTGATTGTGATATTAGTGTGACGAGCGCGCTTGTACTTGTTCCCCCAAATGTTGAAAATGAAGGCCTTTTCGTCCTAATTCAATGAAGTTACATCACCTTTTTGACATTTGCCTCCCCAAATTTATATGAGGTAATTGATTTAGTATCCATTTAGCGTAAACAAATAAATCAAAACTATGAAGTTCTCCTCTTCTCTACTAGATTTTATTAGTCAATGTAAAAAAAATAAAAAAAATAAAAATACACGAAAATAGAAAAAAGAAATATCACTATTGGTGTTTATCATCAGCACACTATACATCAATATATGACTTATTATTTTTATATTTTTATTTATATATCAATATATATATATCTATTTAAATAAAAAAGATAAATCACATAGGGTAAGTAATGATAAGTAGAATCGTTCTTGCAAATATAATAAATGTGGCAAATCGAGAAAGTGTGGTGTGTAATGCAACTTGTAACTTTCGGCTTTTCCTTTTCTAAAAGATGAGGGTAGGTTTATACACGTGAGTATAGGCTTTTGCCAACTTAATGATACATACGCGTGAGGAGTTTGATACAAAAGTACTCAATTTTGGAGATCAAAATAACACGAGTATGTAAGAAAATACTATATACTTCATCTTTTTATATATATATATATATATATATATCTGCTTATTACTTAAAAGCATTTATACGTGTATTGTTTATTACTGTTCATAAACAGTAATAAACAGTAAAGCAGTTGTGTTTTTTTTTTTTCTTTTCTTTACATATTTTTTCGCATATCTTATTACTATTCATCAACAGTATGATGAACAGTACAGAGTTTTTATTTTTATTTTTGGATTTGTCCATGTGAATGCCAATGTGCGACGCAATATCACAATCGTGCGTAGGGAATGAGAGAGAGGAAGAAAGAAAATGTGAAAAAAAATATTGATTTTTAAGTTTTAAATGAACAATAAAGAAACTATTTTTTTTCTGAGCATGTTTTTTTTAAAAGCGTCTATACGTGTACTGTTCATTACTGTTCATCAACAGTAATGAACAGTAAAGCAGCTATGTTTTTTTTTTCTTTTCTTCACATGTTTTTTCACATATCTTATTACTGTTCATCAACAGTATGATGAACAGTAATGAACAGTAAAGAGTTTTTTTTTTTTTTTGGTTTTGTGTGAATGCCAATATGCGACACAATACCGCAATCGTGCGTAGGGAATGAGAGAGAGGAAGAAAGAAAAAGTGGAAAAAAATTATTGATTTTTGAGTTTTAAATGAACAATAAAGAAACTGTTTTTTTTTTCTTTGCATGTTTTTTTCGCATATCTTATTACTGTTTATTATATCATACACTAAAAATCAATTTTAATTTATAAAATACTAATATTTCATTATTAAATAAATGATAAAATTTTACTGTACATTTTTAAGAGAAAAAAACTATCTAATTAATTTGAATTTTTAATAAAATTTAAATTTCATAATAAATGATGAATATAAATAAATAATAATTTTATTCTTCTATATTAGATTATTTTAATATTTGAAATTGCACTTTATTTTTTTCTATCAATTAGAAAATCTTACGCCATACAGGATTTTACACAAGTACTACTAATTTCAAAGTAACCAAGCTCATTCTAGAGATCAGCGCAATCACTGAATCAAATAAATAGCAAAAACAGAAAAAAAATAAAAAAAATAAAAAAATATGAACTAATTAATTATTGTCGTCTGGCCGATCTAACGCTTCTGTCATTGCCGACCTTACTATACTAGGATGCCAATTAACTTTTTATATATGTGTGCGTATATATATCTCCTTATATTTAAAAGTGTCTATCGTCTGATGAATAGTAAGATGAACAGTAATAAACAATGATAAACAATATTCTTATTTTTTGCTTCCCTTCTTCGTCCATCTCTATATCCTCACAGCAATCCTCTTTACAAAATCACCATAAAATATCACAAAAATTATTATAAGAGAATTACTACCGAAAATGTAGTCCGAAAATATATCCTGAATGTGTATTTCACTTTTTTATTTTTATTTTTTTTTCATGTATTTTTTTAATCATCATAAACATTTTAAAAAATAAATAAAAACTTCACAACATTATTAAAAAACAATTCCTTAATCACTAGGTAAAAAAAAAAAAGGTGAGAGAGAGAGAAAGAGAAAGCGAGATGAAAATAAAATTTTTTAGGATTTAAATCTTACCATTCATCATAACTTTTCAAATTTGATCAAATGGTAAAAATTTAAATACTGATTTAAATTAATTTAAAATAGATAATTAACATATAAATATCATATCATAAATAAATTATCAAATTTAATTTATAAAATACTAATATTTAATCATTAAATAAATGATAAAATTTTGTTAAATATTTTTAAAAAAGTATAATTATATAAATAATTAGAATTTTAACATAATTTAAATATGATAATATTCTTAATTAACTAAATAGAACTGCTATAACTAACGAAAAAGTAGTCTGAAAATATGTCTTGAATGTGTATTTCATTTTTTTATTTTTCTTTTCTTTTTTTTCATGTATTTTTTTAATCATCATAAACATTTAAAAAAAATAAAAAATTTACAACATCATTAAAAAAATACTTCCTCAATCACTAGATAAAAATAATAAAAAAAAGATTAGGCAAACGTTCGTTAGACGTTACCTACTGCTAGTATATATATAAATTTTTAAATTTATTATTTTAAGAAATAAAAGCTCATCTAATGGTTGGTAAAAAGTGAAATTAAGGTATAATATAAAAGCATAATCCATAAAAAAATGGCCTAAAAATTCAACTATATATGGTGAAGTGAGTTTGGTAAAAAGTCGTACTCATAACAAGGGGTGGGCACTCATGAACCGGGTGGAATTGTCCAGTTTTTATCTTTTTCTACCCAAACGTTGTTATCTTGATAAATGTTTCGGTTTAAATAAATCTTATAAAAATAATTCTTCTATAATAAATTTATTTTTATTATAGAAAGAATTAGTATTATATAAATTTATAAACTTATTTTTATAAAACAAAAGTTTTATATTTGGCGACTTTTACGTACTCTATACATATTTTATTAATGTAATTTATTACATTATTTTTTTAATAGAACATAATTATTTTGACCAATTAGACAAATGAAGTACATAAAAAAATATGTAAAAATAACTGTACATAACAAAACTCTTTATAAAATATGAGTAAGAATCTTTTAGACAGTTTAAACATTCATTTGAATAATAAGTTGATATGATTTTAAATAAATTGAATAAAATATTATTTATTATTATTATTATTATTTTAAAATTTAAAAAAATTAAATAATTTATTATATTTTATATAAAAATTTAAAAAAATTATAATAATAAGATCAGATCGTTTGTATGCTCTAATTTCCAACGCAGCAACGTGGACGGTTTCTCATCAATGATCATTTAATTTTGAAATTTAGTGAAATTTTATTGAAATTTCAAACGTCAAAGGGACGATGACACGCTCATTTCAAGTGAAATACTTGAAATAATAATATTTTAGCGTAAAATATAAAATATTTTAATTATTTTATCCGTTAATATAATGTGAAGTGACCACAATATCCGCTGTGCGTATACGACAGGAAAGACGAGGGATGAGAAGTGGAACGACGGATACTTCCAAAGCTTTGGACTTTGGAATTTGGAGCTTTATGCATGGATAACCACGAAGCACGATTTCAACACGTGGACGGTGGATGTTACACGCTCTCTCTCTTCGATCACGCTATAAATAAAGGTCCTGGGTCTCCCAAGAAACTCGTTGAGGTTGATTATTTGATACTTACCCTCGATTGCACTAATCTTCTTCAGTTCTTATTTTCATCTTTCTTGAAAACGGAAAATGTCTTGCTGCGGAGGAAACTGTGGCTGCGGTTCTAGCTGCAGCTGCGGCAGCGGCTGTGGAGGGTAACCTTCTATTCGAGCCTCTCTCTCTCTCTCTCTCTCGTCTGACATGTATCTTTTTCAAGGCTTGATAAGGATAATCTGACTTTGTCTCAAAAAGTTGGTGCTTATTTTGTTGTGTTTGAAAATCAATCACTTTGCATGCTCAAGAGTGTCTATTTCTTGAGATTTATTCAGATAAAATCTTGGTTGAAAGATGTCTTTAAGAATTTATTGGTTTATTTTGGATCGGAGCTTAGACCAAAAGTTGTCCTAAAGTAATCTGATGGGTACTTGCATGGAATATTCACGAGGAACTAAACCATGATTTTGGTTTTTTTTTTTTTTTGTTCTTTTCCTGTTTTCTTCATTTTGCCAAAGTTCTTACTATTTGATGAAGCTGTTACGAGAACAAATCCAGATTTTTTGTAATCATTTCGTTCCTGAAGATCTTCGAATTTATGGATTTACGGGTTTCTTTTTTCCCTTTGATAATGATTGTGCAGATGCAAGATGTACCCTGACATGAGCTACACAGAGACCACCAGCACCGAGACTCTTATCGTTGGTGTTGCTCCCCAGAAGACGTATGTTCTATTTCATTTTCTTCCTCTTGTTTTTCATAGCAGGATTATCTCGTTTAAACTGATAATTCCATCATTTATATAACAAACTGATGTTCATTATATCATCATTTTGGATTACGCAGACACTTTGAGGGATCTGAGATGGGCGTTGGGGCTGAGAATGGCTGCAAGTGCGGATCCAACTGCACCTGTGATCCTTGCAATTGTAAATGAGAGAGATCTAGTCTTTGAAGCAGAGATGGCCTTGCCTTTATGAAACTAATAACTAGCATTTAGTCGTCATATCTATGTATGCGTGTTGTGTTTTCTCTATGTTTCGTTTCCTTTTAAGACTGATATTGATAAAAATAAAGTAGCATGGCTCTCTCTTTCTGCAAAGCTTACTAGTCTAAGGTTTGCTGTTACCCTGAAGCTTTGGCTGCTTGCTTGGTGTCTGTTAACTTTCTTAAGTCGTGTATGCTTGTTGGGGGATCTCTGCTTTAGTTGGCGAATATTTATGTGGGAAGAGTTGGTTTTTTTATAATCCAATGAAAAATTGAATACTCCTTTCGTCTAAATCAGAAAAATAGCAGTTCATTTTCGTTTTCCTGGAATTAGAGGCTCTGTCCGGTTCATCTGAAAAAATATCGGAAAAACTTGAGCATCCGAGTCAACAATTTGTCGTTGATTCACATATCATGTGCTTGCTTGTTGACGTATAATTGGAGGATCTCTGTCCATCTATTTCTCCTACTTCTATCCTTATCGCTTGAGGAAGTAAATGCAAGAAAAAGAAAGCAAAGGGCCGACGGGTATGATGATTGGTGGATTGATGGGTTTTGCCTTCCTGTAATTTGGTGGTAGTTGGCATTATGAAAGGGAAAGGGCATTTATTTGGCTTTATTATATCGACCCTAAAGTCTTAAGCACACCAATAATTATACGGTGAACTGAAGAGTTTTTGACGTTTGGTTATAACTGATTCGTACAAAGGCTGGTTCAAACTTGGAAGAAAATGATGACTAGTGAACTCCCTCGCATCCTTTGTTTACAAGCAACATTAATTTTGATTAAATGAATTACTATAGTTTTAGATACAATTATCATCGTTTACATGAAGTTTAAAAAAAAAATATATTTGTATAAGTCTCAGATAAATTTTATACAAGTTTTTATAAAAAAATAAACCCTTAAAAAATGTAAAATAAATATTTTCATTAGTAGAATTTATTGTTTTATAAAAAATTTGTATGAAGTTTATAATTTGTATTTAATATTAAAAAAAAAAAAGGCAAAGAAAACTGAACAATTACTGCATTAAAAACAGCGGCGGAATCGAAAAGTCTCTAAAGAATCGGGTGTTGAATCTGTTTAATTGAAAAGAGAAATGTTACGGCCACCGTTTCCCTTTTTACTTCCAGCTTGACATGGGTATGCCACCATGGTATGCTATATTTTTTATTTCCTTCATTGTTACTTCCCATTTCGTCTTTTCCCTCCAATCCATTTCGTCATTAATGGCTATATGACCTCAAGAAAGTAAAAAGGCAAAAGCACATAGTCCCATTCCATATCGATCAAAGAATAGCATAAAAATCATCTATATATCGTTGAAACAAAGCGAGACAGCGTAGAAGCAGAACACATAGAATTTAGTCTCGATCAGAACAAAGCAACTGATGTAGATTTTATGTCTAGAAAATGTTTTCTTTTCCAAAATACCCGTCCAGTAATTATCAAAATTAAAACATGTATACTATTAAGAATTAGGAAATCAAAAGAGAAAAATAGGGTCTGCAGCGAAAATACAGATCTATATGAAATTGAAAGAAAAACCATGAAAGAGGTATGCATTTATGTCCTAAAGACCATATAAAGCTATAATGAAAATGGAAAAGGACGGATAGAAGGTAATTAGAGTATCAATTGGATGATAGTATCTGAGAAGATCTGAAAGAGAACGAATAAAAGCAAGAAACAAATTACAAAAGAACAGTGAGGGAAGTAGCTAGGGGACAGTACAAGTTGAGGGAGATGATGAGAGAAAGAGAGAGGTGATCGGCGAGTATGGGAAAGACAAAATAAAATGGGAAAGACGACGTGGGAAGAAAAAAAAAAAAGAAGTAAAAATGAACGAAAAAAATAGCATGCCATGGCATACCCACATCAAGCAGGAAGCAAAAAGGGAAAAGGAGGAACGATGGTTGTGGCATTACCCAATGGAAAAGACCGTGCCCTCATCACACTATTACTAGTTCTATTGGCTAAGTTGTGGCACCCTCGACCCCCACGTATTATTTTTGTGAAGTTCGTGATATCGGGATGATGACCACATGGATCGCACACCCCAACGACCAGTGCTCAGAGTGTGTACAACAATTATTGGATGACATATTAAATATCTCATTTACATAAAATCTCAACAATTTACAAATATACAGTTTCACAACTATATGCATAATCCCATCCTCCAATCCGGCCCAAGGCCCAACACCAACATCAACTGCAATTTAATCCCGACACTTCGACGGCCCAAGGCCCAATTCCAGCAATTCAACAGTTTTCAAATAATGCCAATTATAATGTCAATTTAAATCTCACTGTTGCAATGAAAAATTATTCACTCACGAACATGGGAATTTCTGAAAGATCACTCGAAAGTGGGTGTTGCCAAAAGTGACGGCACACGGTGGAGCTCACGGCGGAGCAGTACCAAAAAGGCCTCTCAACTCAAGGGTTGAGTCAAATATACAAGTTGAAACACACGGGCAGTGGTTCGCGATGGTGCACACGGCAAAAAGGCTCAACACTTACAGGACAATAATTACAAAATTTGGAAAGCAAGATTTCGGTTTGAGAGAGAGAGAGAGAGAGAGAGAGATGAACAAATTTTGAATCCCCTGAGAAGAGAGGAATCCGGACCTATTTATTAGCCAACCAAATCGATAGCAAGAGGCTGCGTGCCTCATGGGTAGAGAAAACAAATCCGGCAGCACAAGCCGTGGAGGAAAGGAAGGCTAAGGCGCGGACGTGTGGCACATCAGCTGGACAACAACTCTTCGGAGTGCACTGTCGCACGACACGGAGAAGAAAATGGAAGAAGGAGGTGGAAGATGGTGGTCGTGTGGAGCGGCAGCTGGTCAGCGAGCCAACGAAGCCTCCACTGAATGAAAAGGAGCTGCCATGAGGTAGAGGAAAGGAGGTGGTGGCCGGTGGTGAGAGAAAGTACTTTTCTACGCTGCCATGCACTGAATGGAGGAAGAAAATGGCGTCGGCAGCTGCTGGAAGAAGAAGAACCCAGAAGGAAGAAGAAGAAAGAAGAAGAAAAGAAGGAATAAGAAATCGCACGGCGCAAGGAGAAAAAGTTTGAAACCCTAAGAGATTCACACCAAAACGATGCCGTTTGTATCAATAAGGGGCTGGGTTCCTAACTTCCGCACGGGCTGGGGCCTCTAATCACAAGGCTGGGCTTCAGATGCTACACGGGCTGGGTTCAATAAACGCAAGAACTGGGTTATCACTCACACGGGTTGGGCTTGACTTAAAACACACACACACAACCCAATTAAAATAAAAACACAATAATGAAAGAAGTCCAAACCGAAAACATACAAAATAAAATATATATGTATTGAATTATAAACACAAGAATTTATGTATCTCAAAACCTCCCCCCTTAAAATAAATTTCGTCCTCGAAATTGGCAAGTTCTTTATTGATTCCAAAACAAGATATATTACAAAGCTCAACACAAGCTTGAGAAAGAAAAACAAACATCCAAAACTACCCAAACAAATAAGGGTAAAACTTTCTCATGTCTGCCCTCTCTCCCACGAGAAATCCTGAGTTAAAGGATCTCCCCATGATACCATAACTAGAGGTATCATCTTGGATCTCAATTGTTGCTCATTTCTGTCCAAAATCTGAGTTGGAATAACTTCATACATGAGATCAGGCTGGAGTTGAATGCTTCCTGGGTCAACGAAACGTGACTCTTGCTATCCAAAACTCTTCTTCAATGACAACACGTGGAACACATAATGAATCTTTCCAAAATATTCTGGTAAGGCAATACGGTAAGCAATAGGTCCAACCTTATCCAGAATTTGAAAAGGGCCAACATACCTCTGTCTAAGTTTCCCTTTCTTACCAAAACGTTTAATGTCTTTCATTGGAGAAACTTTGAGGTATACCCAATCACCTTCCTCAAATAATAGATCTCTTCTCCTCGTGTCCGAATAGCTTTCCTGACGACTCTGTGCTGCTGCCATATTGTCTCTTATAATTTGAACCCGATTCCTCATCTCCTGAACAATTTCTGGTCCAAGCAAGTTCCCTTCATCCCAAAACATAGGAGATCCGCACTTCCTCCTATATAGAGCTTCATAAGGGACCATTTGAATAGTCACTTGAAAACTATTATTATAAGCAAACTCTATCAGCGGCAGATGACTTTCCCAACTTCCCTTAAAATCCAAAACATAAGCTCACAACATATCCTTAAGGGTCTGAATAGTGCGTTTTGATTGGCCGTCAATTTGAGGATGATAAGCACTGCTAAATTTCAACTTGGTGCCCAAAGCTGTCTGCAAACTCTTCCAGAAATGAGACGTGAAATGTGGGTCCCTATCTGACACTATACTCTTGGGTATTCCATGAAGACGCACAATTTCCTTGACATACAACTGAGTCAAACTTCCCAAAGTATCAGTGTTAGAAATAGGTAAGAAATGGGTACTCTTGGTCAGCCGATCAATAATTACCCAGATTGAATTCTTCCCACTAGGCATCCTTGGTAGTCCTATTACAAAATCCATTGCGTCCTATTTCCACTCGGGAATAAGGATGGGTTGAAGATGGCCAGCAGGCCTCTGATGCTTAGCTTTAACCCGCCGACAAGTTGTACATTTTGCAATAAACAAAGCAATGCCTCTCTTCATCCTTCCCACAAAAAACTTTTCTTCAAGTCTCGGTACATCTTTGTACTTCCAGGATGAACTGAATAAGGGGCTTCATGGGCCTCAGCCAAGATTCTTTCTTTAAATTCTGAACCTGTAGGAATATCCCGAAAATTTTGGAATAAAAGAATGCCATCTTTGCTTAGACTGAAATGCGCGGGTCCTTGTGACTTCTTGACTCTTTCTCTAATATCTAACAACTTAGAGTCATTTTCTTGCAGAGTTTTAATTCCTCAAAATCAAGAACTCGTATATCATGTATTGAAATCAATACCTCTTCCTACTGCAAACTTTCAGCAAGAAGTCTCCTCATACCAAAAAGAATAGAGTCTAACCCTGGTGACTCAGCCTCATCAACCGAAAAAGACTTCAGACTGAGCGCATCCACAACCTGATTTGCTTTTCCTGGATGATACTTAATCTCACACTGATAATCACTGATTAATTCTAACCATCTTCTCTGTCTCATATTAAGATTTTTCTGCGAGAAGAGATGTTTAAGACTCTTATGATCAGTGTAGATTTCACAAGTCTCCCCATATAAATAGTATTGCCAAATCTTAAGAGCGAAAACCACAGATGCTAACTCTAAATCATGCGTGGGATAATTCTTTTCATGATTTTTCAATTGGCGGGATTCATACGTCACAACTCTTCCCTTCTGCATAAGAACACATCCCAAACCAAATTTGGAAGCGTCACTAAAAACCACAAACGACTTGTGTGGTTTAGGAAGCGCCAAAACAAGTGTTGTAGTTAACTTCTTTTTCAACTCTTGGAAACTCTTCTCGCACTTGTCGGACCAAACAAACTCCACATTTTTTCCTGGTAAGAGTAGTGAGAGGTTCAGACAATCGAGCAAAGCCTTCCACAAACCTGCGATAGTAACCGGTAAGTCCCAAGAAACTCCAAATTTTGTGCACCGATGAAGGACGTGGCCATGCCAAGACAGCTTAGACTTTACTTGGATCAACTGCTACTCCATCTCGGGGCATAACATGACCAAGAAATTTAATTTCCTCCTACAAAAACTCACACTTGTTCTAATTTGCATAAAGTTGATGTTCTCTCAACTTACCCAAAACCAATCGGAGGTGACTGGCGTGCTCTTCCGGTTCTCGAGAATAGACCAATATATCATAATAAAAACTATCACAAAGGAATCCAAATAGGGTCGGAATATTCTATTCATCATATCCATAAATGCTGTAGGGGCATTGGCTAATCCAAAAGGCATCACTTTAAACTCATAATGTACCTAAGACTGCCTATACCTAGACCTAAAGGCAGTCTTAGGTATATCCTGATCCTTTATCCTCAATTGATAGTATCCCAACTTCAAGTCAATCTTTGAAAAAGTAGTTGCGCCTTGGAGTTGATCGAATAAATCATCAATTTGAGGTAGAGGGTACTTATTCTTGATGGTTACCTTATTGAGCTCTCGGTAATTTATGCACATTCTAAGGGTACCATCCTTCTTTTTAACAAATAGCACTGGTGCTCCCCAAGGTGAATAACTAAGTTGAATAAACATCTTATCTACTAGTTCCTGCAATTGACTTTTCAGCTCTTTTAACTCTGTTGGTGCCATTCGGTACGGAGCCTTATGAACTGGTGCCACACCGGCTTTCAGATCGATGACAAACTCCAAATCACGAACAGGTGGCAAGCTGGCAAATCATCAACAAACACATCAGAGAACTCCTTCATAATTGGAATATCTGCTAAAGATTTCTTCTCCAAAAGTGCAGAACCACTTGAACCAAGAAGGCATTCGCTCCATTTGCTAAGTCTCTACTTGCTTGAATGGCAGATATAACTGCAGGTTTTGACTTTATCTTACTTCCTGCAAACTCTAAATACTTCCCTTTGGGTAGTTGGAAACTAACTATCTGACTACGGCAATTAATGCTGGCAAAATACTGATATAACCAGTCCATTCCTAAAATATTGTCAAACTCAAGTAATTTAAACTTTATCAAATCTGCCTTAAGAGTCATTCTACTAATAATCATAGGACAACCTAGGGTAACCTTTGAACACCACACAGTCTCTCCATTTGGTAATTTCACTACCAAAAACTGCGATAAAGGTTTAAAAACTAGGTTGCACATTCATGCAAAAGTGATAGATATGAACAAGTGAGATGCTCCCGAATCAAACAAGGTGCAAGCATAAAATTCATACAGTCGAACTCTACCTAAAGGGATTAAAATTATCGATAAAATCTATAAATCAAATCACACGGTATAGCAATTTTAAATGATTGGATAGAAATATGTACCTGTGATGACTCTAGCATTCTGGGTTCCGGAGCTTCATCATCAACCTCACCAAGGGTCACTGCGTACACTCTAGCCTGAACAGTTGGCCTTGGGGTAGTCCTTCCACCATAGTAACCGCCTCGGTTTGCTTGGATCATGGTAGGGCAATTGCGGGCAAGATGTCCTATTTGTCCGCATCTGAAACACTGAATCCCAGACAGACGGCACTCACATACATGCGACCTATTACATTTGCCACATATTAGAGCTGATCCTCCCATTCGTACCCCAGTGGCCATCTGCGGTTGAGCCCCAGTCCTGGTAGTAAACTTAGGTGCAGACCCGGAACTACTACCTTCCCCGAAATCTCTTCTCTTTTGACCAATCGGAGCAGCAATAGGGTCAATAAACTCCTGCTATGCAATCGTAGCAACCTCCACTAACTGCTAGAAGGTCGGGATTTGCAGACAAGCGACCTGTCTACAGTTCTCTCGCCGTAGACCCTCCTGAAATCGCTCGATCCGCATTTCTTCTGTAGCAATCAAATGCATAGCAAATTTTCTGAGTTCTATAAACTTCCGGGCATACTGCTCGACCGTCATCTCCCCTTACACTAGATTGTTGAACTCTCGGGCCTTTTGTTTCCTCATAGTGTTTGGGAAGAAACGATCATTGAATTCATTTTTAAAACGCGCCCAAGATACCGCTGCAATTGATCCTAACTCCATTTCAAGAAGCTCCCGCTTGGTCCCCCACCAATCAGTTGCATCACTTTGCAGCAGGTAACTTGCGTATAGCACTTTCTGGGTTTCAGTACACCCACATATCTCAAATTCAAGATCACTAATCCATCTCCCAGCACGAAGTGGATCTTCTTGTCCAGAAAAAGCAGGGGTTTTATGAGCTAAAAAGCGTTCATACGAACAATCATTCTGTTGCTACCTTTGTGGAGGAAAATTCTGCTGAAGAAATTCTGTCATACGAGTTAAGGCTCTAGCCATAGCGAGATTCCCATCAATACAAGACAAGTCATCCTTAGGTTCTGGATGTGGCATTCCTGATCGGTCCATCTTTCTGAAAAAATGCGTATTTTAAAACTCGATATTTAATTTAAATAAACAATAAAATTTTGAAGTACTGCATCTAGGTATTTTTATGGTTTTACCCAGAGCCAGACTGTTCTGATACCACCTGTGGCGTCCTCGACCCTCACGCGTTATTTTTGTGGAGTTCGTGACACCTGAATGATAACCACACGGATCACGCACCCTAACGACCAGTGCTTAGAGTGTGTACAACAATTATTGGATGACATATTAAATATCTCATTTACATAAAATCTCAACAATTTACAAATATACAGTTTCACAACTATATGCGTAATCTCATATTCCAATCCGGCCCAAGGCCCAACACCAACATTAACTGCAATTTAATCCCAACACTTTGACGGCCTAAGGCCCAATTCCAACAATCCAACAATTTACAAATAATGCCAATTATAATGTCAATTTAAATCTCACAATTGCGATGAAAAATTACTCACTCACGAAGATGAGAATTTCTGAAAGATCGCTCGAAAGGGGGTGTTGCCAAAAGTGGCGGCACAGTGGCGGCATACGGCGGAGCTCAAGGCGAAGCAATGCCAAAAAGGCCTCTCAACTCACGGGTTGAGTCAAAATACAAGTTGAAACACACGGATAACTCTCAGAGTGGTCAAACAACCATGGGAAAAATACTAAGTGTGGTGGTTAGCGGTGGTGCTCACGGCAAAAAGGCTCAACACTTACGGGACAACAACCACAAAATTTGGAAAACAAGATTTCGGTTTGAGAGAGAAAGAAAGAGAGATGAACAAATTTCGAATCCCTTGAGAAGAGAGGAATCCATACCTATTTATAGGCCAACCAAGTCGGTAGCAAGCGGCTGCGTGCCTCACGGGTAGAGAAAACAAATCTGGCAGCGCAAGTCGTGGAGGAGAGGAAGGCTAAAGTGTGGACATGTGGCACGGCAGCTGGACAAAAACTCTTTGTAGTGCACTGCCTCACGACACGGAGAAGAAAACGGAAGAAGGAGGTGGAAGATGGTGGCTGCGTGGAGTGGCAGCTAGACAGTGAGCCAACGGAGCTTCCACTGAACGACACAGAGCTGCCATGAGGTGGAGGAAAGGAGGTGGTGGCTGGTGGTGAGGGAAAGTACTTTTCTGCGCTGCCGTGCACTGAATGAGGGAAGAAAATGGCATTGGTAGCTGCTGGAAGAAGAAGAATCGAGAAGGAAGAAGAAGAAAGAAGAAGTAAAGAAGAAGGAAGAAGAAATCGCACGACGCAAGGAGAAAAAGTTTGAAACCCTAAGGGATTCACACCAAAATGGCGCCATTTGGATCAATAAGGGGATGGGTTCCTAACTTCCGCACGGGCTGGGCCCTCTAATCACAAGGCTGGGCTTCAGATGCTACACGGGCTGGGTTCAATAAACGCACGAGCTGGGTTATCACTCACATGGGTTGGGCTTGACTTAAAACACACACACACACACACACACACACAACCCAAGTAAAATAAAAATACAATAATAAAAGAAGTCCAAACCGAAAACACACAAAATAAAATATATATATGTATTGAATTATAAATACAAGAATTTATGGATCTCACAAAAGTTATCACAATCCTGACCAATGCTACTTGGGCGAAAAAGGATCAGTTTCTCCACATATGGTTGAACATGATCATGCCCTTCATTACATCTGTTTCTTTAGCCACACGAGATATTACTCCGTCCTTTGTTAAATATCTAGATGATCGAGTTACTCATCATGAAATTATTATCCAACAATAGCGATCTGCTACACCAAACTCCTTGTTCTTTGCACTTTTTGTGCAAAAATAAGGCGCTTCTCAGGTCAAACAAGTATTTTTCTCTTTGAAATGGTCCTTAACAATTCAAAAAAGAATGGCAAAAATCCTCATACATATAGATTTTCTCCTCAAAATGGGCATCCCAAGCTTTTTATTTTTTATTTTACAATAGGGGAGGAGGGTCAAACCCATGATCTCCATTTTGGAGATGTGGGTCTTGTGCCATCAGGCCATAAGCCTTTGGCATCTCCCAAGCCTTCTATTTCTACTCATTGCATGCCAGATATAGCAACAAACATATATATGTTCAAACCTTCAAGAAAACTAACAAGGCTTTGTGCCAAATCCATGGCAAGACCAATCATCAAACCCTTAATTTTTTCCACCGAATGGACTACTCCTACCATGGTTTCCACCTACCTTCTCAACTTGATGCACTGGTAGCACATTTCAATTATAAGCTTCAAGATCGACTTTGGTATGCTGATAACCAGGCCAACGTGTATTCCACTCATCATCTCGAAAATCTAACCGCTCAATATCTTTATTAGGGTCACGAGACAATTGTTGTTGGTGATGGAGAATGGTTCAATATTCAGAACACTGGTTCCTCCATTATACATCCCTCTCAAACTCAATTTCATTTTAACACATTTTACACTGTCCCAAGGTCTCAACCAATCTTCTTTCTATTCAAATATTTTTTTAACGATAATGCAGTAGCAATGTTTTCTTCTTTCAATTACCAATTCATCATAATACTATCTTGTAAAAAGTTTTCATTTACTGCATTTACAAGAGTGTCAATTTCTCCCTTTGAATCGATTCACATAGATATTTGGACTGCCTCTCTTCCTTCCATTGGGGAGTGTAAGTACTACATCATTGTGAACAATTTTTCAAGATACATGTGACTTTACACTCTTCCATCCAAATTTGACATAGGAATGCTTTGTCAATTTAAAGCATTTGTTGCAAATCAGTTCTTATGCAGAATACATAAACATCAATATGATGTTGGAGGGGGAGTACGCTATGTGTTTTCAATCCTTTTAGGTCTAGCATGGGATTCACCATCAAAAGTCATGTTCATACTCTTCAAAACAAAATGGATTGACCGAGAGAGAATCAAGACACACCCTTGAGATAGGTCTCACTCTCCTTACTCACTTTAGGTCTCTCAAACTTATAATAGACGGTAGATGTTTTTCTCAACTCTGTTTATGTCATAAAACGTGTGCTATCCTATATGATAGAAAATTGCTTTGATCAAGATAATCAAAACCATTCAATGCATTTCAAATATATAGATAAGTTGTACATGTAAACTAGAAAGGAACGATCAAACTTGACAAATGTACAATATTTGATAGATATGTAGCTTCCTATACATAGAATTTACAGCAATTGAGAATCTAGAATTAGTGGGTTTTGAATGTTGGTGTCAGGATTGATCTCTATTAATTAGGCATGTGGATCATATATTCTGAGTTGTTGTCATAATCTGTGCTAGAAAATGGTGTTGTGACACGAGGTGATGAGTGCTGAAGTTGCTGCACAATTTCCTTTACTGATGTGGTTGAAGTGGTAGTGGGAGAGTTTATGTGGCCTGCTGAATTGTGTGGTTTAACATGCCCTTGCAAACTGATGAGGAGGGGCTAAACCAGAAACTTGGATTTAAGGAAGCAAATCCAAGAAGTGGAGAGACTCTTGGTGAAGATGTCAAACACCCCATCTGAGGAGGATGTTGCCATTGAGAATCTTCTCACGAGTAATGTGATAATCAACCTCAATGTGCTTAGTTCGTGTATGGAATACGTGATTGGAAGCTAAGGCCAAGGCACTCTAAGAGAGGCTACAAAAGAAGGACTCACAAATCTTTAAAGAGCGTACGTAATAAAAAAAGCTCATATGTGCAAAGGGTCATTGCATGATATTCAATCTCAGTGCTGAATCGAGAGACTACAACTTGCTTCTTGGCACTCCAAGATACCAGATAGTTGCCAAGAAAGACACCAAAGCTAGAGGTTGAGTTTCGGTCATTGGGATCACCACCCCAATTGGTGGTTCGACAAGAAGAGGGCCAATGGTACTGCACTAGGTTCTGAAGGAGATGGCGACAATGGTAGTGGAGTTGCATATGTAAACAGTGGCAAAACAGTTGTTGTAGGAGTTGTACAGCTTGTGTCCCAATCGAAAAAAAATGATAAATCTCCATCAATAGTGGCATGGCCGTATAGGTGTGTTGGTGATGAGTAAGGCATGACGGACTCATCAAATACAACATGCTGTGATATGTAGATACAGCCAGTGGGAAGATGCAAACATTTGTACCCCTTGTGCTTGTTTGAGTACCCGATGAAGACACATGGAATAGATTTTGGGTTAAGCTTTGTATCTCGATAATTGCCAAGAAAGGGAAAACAACGAGTTCCCAATATCCTTAAGACTCCGATAATCTGGATGTCTATTGTGGAGTCGATAGAATGGTGACTCCATGCTAAGGGATTTGGAGGGAAGTCGGTTGATGAGAAAAATAGTTGTAGAGAAGCAATCGGTCTAGAAACATGCAGGTAGATGAGTATGGAACATCATTGTGAGTCCAAGTTCAGTAATGTTTCAATGTTTTCTTACTGTCTTGCTGTTTTGTTCAGGTGTCCGTGGGCAAGATGATTGGTGAACAATTCCTTTTGATTGTAAATAAGATGCAAAGGCATGCGATGAGAATTCACCACCCTCGTCACTTTGGAATATACGAATTTTTCCATTAAATTGACACTCAATATGCTTATAGAAAACATCAAAGCAGTTGAGTAGATCAGATTTATGTTGCATTGGAAAAAAACAATGTAAAATTAGTGAACTCATCAACAAAGATGGTGTAGAACCGAAACTTTTCTCTGGACAAAACTGGGGTAGGTCCTCAAACATCACAATGGATCTTTTGAAAAGGAGATGATATTTTATTATCTCTTGGAAGAAAAAGAAGTTTACATGATTTTCCTTTTTGACAACTAGCACAGATGGTATGACTACTAGATTTCGAAAATGAAATCATTTTATTTGAGTGCAAGTAATCCAAGACTTGTTGGTGAGGATGTCCAAGCTGTGAATGCCAACTTGCAGAATCTGTCTTCTGAAATCATGAAGAAAAACATGTAGTTGGGTCTCCATCAAATGCATATGGTCGACCACGCCTATGCCCTTTCGCTAGAATTTTCTAAGTTGCCTTCTCCTTGATCATAAAGCCATCACCATAAAAAACAACAATAAGTGGGTAATCTGTTGTGAGTTTGCTAACTGACAATAAATCTTTGGTGATAGTAGGCACAACAAGAACATCATTGAGTTGGAGATGAGAACCTATGAAGGCCTTTCCAGTATGTGTTATAGGAAGAGATACTCAATTTCCAACCATAAGGCCATCAGAGCCAGTATAAGGCTTAATGTCATAGAGATTACCTGGATTGTTGGTAACATGATCAATGGCTGCAGAGTCTAGGAACCAGTCCGAGTCCTGAGAGTCTCTGCAAGTTTCATTGCAGCAAGTGCTTGTGGGATATTGTTGGCTTGGAAGGAGTGATTAAACCGATCAAAGCACTTGATGGCTGTGTGATTGTGCCTGTTGCAGATCTGGCATACTTGGGGACCATTTTTTGGAGTGGAGGCAGAGGATGGCTGATGTCTTGAGTTTGTATTTGGAGGTTTTGAGGAAGAATAGTTACCTTGATGGAAACCACGTCCCTTTGAATTGAACGTCTGGTTGTTCTTCTTGTATTTATTATTTTTCTGAGTGAAATAGGCCATTTGAGGAGGAGGTGCATCCAGTTTGTTACGCTTAGTGTAGCTCTCGAGTAAGGTAACAAGATCTAAATATGATGGCATTGGCGGACGCATCATTGTAGTGGTGAAGACCTAATACTCCTTGCCGAGACCATTAAGAAGTCACCACGATTTTTTATGATTGGAGATTGGCTTCCCAATGGCCAAAAGATCATCACAAATAGTTTTGAAGCGGCGCAAGTACACTGGTAAACTATTCGTGCCCTGAGAAATGGAAGTGAGCCTCTGCTTTAGAGCAAGGCTACGATAGGATGAGTCACGCGCAAAGGAATGCAGCAATGCATTCCAGACTTCAACAACAGTGTTGAGGCCAACGACGATACCGAGGACTTCCTTCGATAGTGTGGCAGTGATCCATCCTTTAACTAGGCGATCTGTTTTCCGCCATTTTAGGAATGTCAGGATGGAAATCACCCTAGTTTCTGCACCTTCAACAATTGAAGGAGGTTGGGGTGTTTCATCACTTATGAATTCCTGGAGATCATAGCTCTCCAAAATGTTGAGCATTTGAGTCTCCTAAAGAAGAAAGTTGGTTGGTGTGAGTCGTAGAGAGACAAAGTTGGTGACATTTTGTGTTATGGGTTAGGGGTATTCTATGTTTGAAGAAGACGATTTTGCCATTTAAGGGAGAAAAAAAAAACCTCTCTCTAAATTTCACTGTATAGGCTCTTGATACCATAAAGAACTTGAGAATAAACTGTCCCACACAGTGATGACAAAGTAGAGCTTGTATTCTATATACGCTTATAGTTGACTTACAAGTAAGGAAATAAATACAGGGAAGGTAAGAAACATATATACAGAAAGCTATAGCTGTACATTCCTAAACTGTAATGAACATGAATGGAAGGAGCGCATGTCAAGGGCTAATGTTTTGCTGATTGATCTTATCAATGGTATCGTTGGGAAGAGGGAAATCAAAGGAGATAGGACACTACTACTAGAAGTAGGCAAGGTGAGCAGCGATATGTATAGTATATGATTTCTAAAATATGTTATAGGGTGAGTTTAAGCACTAAATTTAGTGAATTTTACAATATTTATTGATGTTTGTGTGCATCTTTTAAGTGGTATTAAATGCTAAATAAAAATGGTAGAGCTTACTTCAAGTGTCTATCTTTCTCCATTATGAGATTTTGATCCTATGATATCATTGTTCCCTTTATTATCACCACAAAGGAATTGTTTTAATAATTAATTGGTCATTTTGATCATTTGGTATAAATTGACGAATTTAGTAAATCCTTTTAGGAAGCCCCTATATTAGGAAAGTTCGATCGAGATTTTTATAATGTGAATTTGGCTATTAATGGACTAGCTATACCTACTTTTTTGGGGTCAATTTCAGCAATGATAAACCTAATCTATTAAGTTGGAATGAGCAAAATGTTGAATTGAATGTAGCTATCCCTACTTGGGTTATTACTAATTTTTTCCTTGCTATTTTATTCTCCAATTTTTTTCTTTAATAAGAGAATAAAAGAGAATATTAAAACAAAATAATAGGAATTCCCTTATCCCATCTCAAAGGATATCATATCATAGTTATTTATGGCTATTTATACGACCTCTAGTGTCATGCACCACACTACATCCACATAACATGATTTGATTTGAAAGATTTCAATTTTAAAATTTATTTTCTAAATCAAATCATATCACGTGAATGACGTGTGGTATAAATGTATTTACATGCGAACAAAACAGAATGTGCAAGGCAAGTCGTAGTAGGGAGGGGTTACATAAAAACACCAATGCCCTACTATAACGAGTTCCCTCTAATACCCTCAATCAACAGCTAATACCTTAAAAACAACTGTTTGAGGATATAAGATAGAAACACCTTTTTACCCAACTCCTAGTCTTACTCATACTACTAAAAACGATCATTACCACCACCCCTGAATCCCCCCTCGGGTGATACCAGAAGAGCATGTGTCTAATTCTTTGTAGGTTCAAGGGGTTCAGGATGCTAAGTGAGGGAGATGTAAGCCTTTACATGGGGAACGAAGCTCGCACGAGGGTTCTAAGAGTAGGACTTTGTGTTATTTCTTAAGAGTTTGGTAAGTTGCATGCTACTCTTTTTGCTCTGAAGGTTCGGAGTTATTAAAAATGTCAGTTTTGGTTATACTTTTTTAATTGTTGAGGAAATTTGTTATCCATTTGTAAACAAAGGAAGTAGTAGTAGTAGCCTACTTACTAGTAAAGGGCAAGGCAGCTAGCTAGCTAGGAAAGGAAATTAGAAGTATTAACCAGTCCGTCAGTCCTAATCTTTTTTACTTAACTTAATGGAAAATCAAGGATGGCTGCAAAAGGCAATGGAAACTAAAAGCAGAAGATAAGGAATTAAGACAACCATTAAGGATTGGAGATGCGCGGGTCGAGTAATGATATAAGCACAATATTTTTTACAACACTTTACATAATAATATTATAAAATAAAGGTATTTTTATAAAATGATGTTACTTTTATTGGTTAATTGTTTTTTTTAAGTTTTTATTCCTAATTTGGTTCATCCTCGTAGTGATGGGAAGAACTGGGCAACAATATATAGGAGCCTACAGGACAAACCAGTGGTGAGGATGGAGAAGTTAAAAAGTAAAACATATGGTACCAAGAAAAGTTAATAACATATGCTTGCCATATGATTGTGTCTGGTCAAGTCTAGTCTAAATGCACTATGTTATGATTTTCTAAGAATTTTAAGGTGTATTATGTTGTGAGACTTATAGAATTAGTTTTATAATTTAACGTATCACGTCAGTTATTAGTTTATTTTTATAGAATTTTTTTATGCTTATAACACTTCTCTTGAATTTAAAATTACATACTTTAGATAAAAAAAAAAAGATTACACATTTTAATATTATACAAATCATTTTTCTTAAAAGTTAAAAGTGAAAAAGACCCATGAAATTAATTATATAATATTTATTACGATTTAAATTAATATTTTAAATAATAAAAATGTTATCATTAATATTTTTTATTAATTTTAAAAGTGACGTCAAATAATTAAAGTAATTATATATTTTTTTAGCCTAAATATAATCCAAAAATATGATAATTAAAAAGATGATGAATAAAAAATATTGCATATTAAATAAATTTTATGAAAATTGTGGTGTATTATATGATAAATGATATTTATAGTCTTGCAGTGTGTAATTTTTATATCTTTTTTAAAAAATAGATAAATGTAAAATTTATATAAAAAAATTATGTTTTTAATAATAATGCTCATTTTTATTTATTTATTTAAATAGAGTGGACTCTATCGTATATAACGTTACCCGTTATCTGATTAAAAAAATAAAAAAATAAAAAAAAATAAAACATTACGCGTTCCCTTGTTGTAGCGTTTAAGACGTGGAACCGGGTTAAAAAGGCACCACTTTCTCCTATTCGTTCTAAGCCGGGAAAGCAGAGCTATTAAACCCTAAATCTCGAGAGGTGTTGAATCAAAGATGGACAAAACCATGCTCGCAGACTTGGAGTCTCTTCCTGAAGAAGATAAGGTTCGAATGTCCACCATGATCGAACAGCTTCAGATCCGCGACAGGTTCTCTCTCTAACCAATCCCATCAATTCCTGGATTATATTTATATTTGCAAAATCGTACCGCTACTTCCATTTTCGTTAACAAAACTCTAGTCTTCAGCAGTTTTTTATGGGCTTAAGGTTTTGAACTTTAAAGGCACGGGAATTCAAACTCAAATGTGTTTTTGTTCTTGTGGTCTTTTAAATTTATTCAAGATATAAGCAGTGATATGTGCATGCTTAATTAGATTGGGATTTTCAGAGGTAAACATTGCGATTGAAGTTTCATCTCAAAGATAGGAAAAAGGAATTATAGGGGCGGTGATAGAAAAGAAATTTCTTCGTTATTTTTTGGGTAGTTAGTTCGCAAGAGAATGGAATTGAAAAATAATGGGCGATTATCTTGTTGGGAAATGATGCTAATTAATATGAGGGTTGCCACTGTGTTATCCAAAATGCTGAAAATGCTTGGTTGTTTTTCCAGCTATTCATCTTAAAGATATCGATTTATAAGATTAAGAATAAATTTGTAAGACGTGAGTCAATGAAACAGTACATAGAAGCCTTCAAAACCATTCCATTTGGAGGGTATCAATCCTATATTCTAAACCTTATATGGCTGATATATGACGTGTTGATCAGTGAGCTGATGACACATTTAGAGAACTGAATAATTTGTGCATCAATAGTTTGATATGTTTTGACTTTTACTGGTTCCAAGGAATGGCTAATATCTCCACTGCTAAGCTGTTTCTTACCCTGCGTTTGAACTCCTATTTTGTTTGTACACAATTGATGGAGGCCTTTGTGACTAATGTTTTGACTTCTTCAATAGCATAGTCTGTCTGTGTTTTTTCCTTAAAAAAACTCCAGTCTATATTCTTGTTTGATTTTAAATATCCATTACATGGTATTTCTAGTGCAAAACATTGTTTACACTGTTCTAACCTCTACCGTGTCTGCCTATATGCATGGACCTTGTAAAAATTGAATATGCTATAATAAGCAAGAATCGTCTGTGGAATTTCTATATATGGTGTGTTTTATATGTCCATAAATATCACAGACCCAACCAAGAATGCTTCCGAGAATATCATTCCTAATCTAATCTAGATTTTACATTGTTGACCTTGCCCTGAGAGATGGATGTGTAAAGTGTGTGGCCAAGGAGGCTCTCTCTTTCTTCGGATAGTTCTCAGATATTTTTAGCAGCCAGAAATATCTGCAACTTTTAGTAGTGGACAGATAAGGAAATAATTAGTGTTATAATAACGGCGTCTAATTAAGTACGGGAAAGGACTGCATTGTGCTTGGATACAAATTATACTTCTCATTGCAACTTATAAATGATAAATGTAATTCATCTCATCGGTTTGGTTTCTTATGTGTTTGTATAATAGAACTTGTTCTTTTCTCTAGTTATAAAAATTGCCAGTTTTGAATTGTGAGACGAGAAAGTAAAATCTTCAGTAAAGACGTTAATGTTGTTCTAGTTTTAAGGCCTCTAATTTTGTCCTATTGTTTTCTTGATGAAAACAAATTACAGTCTAAGGATGTATAATTCATTGGTGGAGAGATGTTTCATGGACTGTGTGGACACCTTCCAACGGAAATCCTTGACCAAGCAAGAGGAGACGTGTGTGCGTCGGTGTGCCGAGAAGTTCCTGAAGCACTCTATGCGTGTTGGCATGAGATTTGCGGAGCTAAACCAAGGAGCAGCTACTACAGATTAAAGTGTTTTTGGACAACTTGCGGCATAGAACTCTTGTAACACCCGGATTTGATTTATTTATAAGTTCCTTGTTACTCCCTTCTTTATGATAAGAAGAATAATTTGTTTGTTTATCCCAACTGAGTTTTGCAATCGACAGGGGATAGAAACGGGCATGATAGATGTTATGGATTATTTATAATTTCTCTCAAGTGGGATCATTGAGTAAGAGAGCTCTGGAGTCTACTTCCACTAGCAGAGTTCAGTTTATGGAATTTTTGAACTTGCTGCTCTGGCAATTGCAGCAGGCTTCGCAAGTTAAGCATTTACAATTATTTAGTCCTGGTAATTGACGAACGGATGATGCTACTTAGCATGTCAATAACAAGTCATTTTTATTTAAATAAAGTATAAATTAAAAAAATGAAAAAGAATAATTTGTGTAAAAAAGGATTGTCAAAAGGGATGCCAAGGATCATTTTCCATTGACGAACAGAGAGCAGCTTTTCACATGCTTGGGAATTTGATATGTGCAGGGCTAGTGTTGAAACAGTGCATGTAGCGGAAAAGAAAAAACCCACAGAGAGAGAATTGGAAACGGGAAACAGGGATTGTTGCTAAGAATGAGACTCGAGAAGTGTCGGTGGACAACCGATCTAAGAGAGAGGAAAAGAACTGAGAGGAAAACAATATAGCAACAACTCACATACTAAGAGATGCGAACCTACCTTGAGAAATCAAAGTAAATCTGGGAGATGAGAGAAGAGTCGTTTATGGAGTACTTGTTCGGCGATGGCAGTGAAGAAGACCGTGGGTGGGCAGTGCGGCGGTGAAGAGTTTGCTCTGGGTTCACCAGCAGGGTGCAAGGCTTCGGCCAAGAGTTTTCTCGAATGATAAGCGTGATACCGATACTGTAACGATGAGAGAAAAAAGATGCAAGATTAAACAAAATATGAGAGAGAGGTAGACGTCTGCGTGAGACTTTCTTTGCTGCTTGAGAGAGAGGAAGTGAACTGAGAAACTTTCTTTGCGTCTGCGTTCTCTTCTTCCTCGATTTTTTTAATAATAATATAAGCATGTCAGTGGCTTGCACATACAATTGTCATACTGGTGCAAGGTACAACCTATGCGCTGATATTTTTTTTTTACACTATCGCTGTGAGGCTGTGATATAGTGTTAGAAGTGAAGTGGCTTTTGTCATTGGGTCCCATTCTATGGGACTTTGTGGAATTAGAGATGGAATTTACTTACAACGGCAAGCTAATATGTTTGAAAGGTCTCACCTCCACATATAGTAGCTTAATTGATGATAGGGAAATTTCAAGAATTTCTTAAATAGAGCAAGAGGGCTTACTACTGCAGCTAGTTTCAGTTATTTCTGCGCTGTTGGGATTGTTGCAGTGCCTCAAGACTCTAATGTTGCTGGCTGTCAGGTTATTTTTGCGTTGTTGTGATAGTTTAATAAGGTTTTTGAGGAACCAAAGGGTTTACCTCTACAGAGAACTCATGACCATCAAATACCCTTGAAATAAGAAGCATTACCAGTGAGTGTGAGACCCTTATAATCAATACCCATATAATCAAAAGACTGAAATTGAAAAAATTGTGAAAGAATTGCTAGAGTCTGGTGTGATTAGACCAAGTCAGTCCCCATTTTCTTCTCCTGTTTTGTTAGTAAGGAAGACTGATGGTTCATGGAGGATGTGCATTGATTATAGTGTGTTGAATGAAGCTACAATAAAAGACAAGTATTCCATACTTGTGGTACATGAATTGCTCAATGAACTTTTTGGCTCAACTATGTCTTGTAAGCTAGACTTGAGATCAGGATATCAGAAAATTCGCATGAAGAAGAAGGACATTCACAAGACAACATTTATAACACAAGAAGGTCATTATGAGTTCCTTGTAATGCCTTTTGGATTCACTAATACACCTTATACATTTCAGGGGCATATGAATAATGTGTTCAGACCATTCTTAAGGCAATTTGTCATTGTTTTCTTTGATGTCATCCTTGTTTACATAGGATTTATAATCCCATTGGTGCATTTATCCACTGTGTTGCAGACATTGGAGGAATATCAATTATATGCTATGAGGTCTAAATGTAAATTTGCTTGTGTTGAAATAGAGTATTTGAGACATATAATATCTGAGGAAGGGGTTAGGGTAGACCTTAAGAAGTTGGAATCTATGGTAAACTAGCAATTACCTAAGAATGTGTAATCATTGAGGGGTTTCTTGGGTATGATAGGTTACTATAGAAAGTTTATCAAAAGCTATGGTTTAATAACTGCCCATTTGACAACCTTGTTAAAGAAGGATGCATTTGTGTAGACTGAAGTTGCAATTGAGTCATTTAATCAACTCAAGGAAGTAGTGACAAAATTACCAGTGTTATTATTACTTGACTTTACTAAAGTTTTTGTAATTGAGTGTGATGCATGTGAAAATGGACTAGGACCTGTTTTCATACAAGAGCAGAAACCTTTGGCTTTTCTCAGTCAAGCCTTAAAATGTAGGAATATGCAATTATCCATGTATGAAAATGAGCTACTGGCCTTGATAATAGTAGTAAAAAAATGGAGATCTTATCTGCTTGGAGGCCGATTCATAGTCAGAACTAATCAAAATAGTTTGAAGTACTTATTAGAACAGAAAGTTTGTAAACTTGCTCAATAGAAATGGATATCTAAGTTGCTTTGATATGAGTTTTGTATCGAATACAAGTAGGGCGTAGAAAACAAGGTGGCTGAAGCCTTGTCTAGAAGGGATAACATTGATGAGACTATAGCCTTAGTTGCCATAACTTTCCCAAATCCAATCTGGCTTGAAGAATTAAAAGTTGCTTATAAGGAATATCCATTAGTACAACAACAGTTAACCTTGCTACAAGAGGGTTCCTCCTCTAGTTCATATTTCATTTTTAAATATGGCAACTTGTTTGAGAAAGGAAGAATCTACATCCCTAATTGTGCTGAGTTGAAATTGAAGATCCTGTATTTTATCCATGCTAGCTCTCCTGCAAAACATTCAAGGTTTCACATATCCTTACATCGAGTAAGAGCTGACTTCGATTGGCCTGTGTTGAAGATTGAAGTTAAAATGTTCATTAGAGAATGTGAAGTCTGTCAAAGAAATAAAGTTGAAGACATGCATCCAACTGGTTTATTGCAACCCTACCGATTCCACAACAAATATGGACATATATTTAATGGATTTTGTGGAAGGGCTACTTATATCAAAGGGGTATTCTATCATTATGATGGTGGTGGAGAGATTATCAAAGTATGCTCATTTCCGAGCCTTAAGACATCCCTTTAGAGTAGCCAATGTAGCTTTCTTATTTATGGATAATGTTTTTAAATTGTATGGCATGCTTAAAAGCATTGTTTCATCTAGGGGATCTACATTTACTAGCTCTTTCTGGAGGGAATTATTCAAGTTACAAGGTGTGAATCTATCTTATTTTACGGTTTATCATCCTCAAAGTGATGGCCATATTGAGGCTGTTAACGAATGCTTAGAGCATTTTTTAGTTGTTTTTTAGAAGACAAGCTCCAATTATGGTCTGATTGGCTGCCCTTGGCTGAATGATGGTATAACACCACCTTTCATTCATCAACCACATACTTTATGAAGTGGTCTACGGTATGCCTCCTACGAGGTTACAGGCATGATACCTGGGGTTAACACCTAATCAAGTAGTTGATGAATTGTTGAAAAGTACCCAAGATCAAATTATGACTACAATGAAGAATAATTTGATGGCTGCATAGGAGAGGATGAAGTTACAATATGATAAACACAGAACTGAGAGAGTTTGCAGTGGGAGATTGGGTTTATCTCAAGCTTCAAACCTATAGACAACATTCTTTGGAAGTTAGGCGAAATTTGAAATTGTCGCCACGGAATGGTATTGTGGTAATGTGGCTTATAGCTTCATCTTCCTTCCCAGACTCAATTTCATCTTGTGTTCCACGTTTTGTGTTTGAAAAAGAAGCTAGGCCAGCATGTGTCACCATTCTCTACCCTTCCACTAGTTGATCTACACAGAGAGCTTATGACTAAGCCTCAATAAATTCTTCAACGCCATAGTAGGGAGGTAAACAACAGAGCCTTAGTTAAGGTGTTAGTAAAGTGGCAGGGTGATGGTGTTGAAGATGGCACTTGGGACTTGGGAGCCCTATTGGCAGCTTCGTCAAAAACTTCCTCACCTTGTGGGCAATGTGCTTTGAAGGGAAAGGGTATATTATGGATTAGAGGTTTTTTTTTTTTTTGAAATGAACAATAAGAATTTATTCATCAAGTAGAGACCAAATGGCCAATACAACTAGGCATGTCTTCTAGTTCTATGATTACATCATTAATAACAAGAGCATGCCAATAGGGCATAATCTTCTAGTTCTAGTTCTACATTACAAGTATCCACATAATGTTTAAAGAACTCTAGCTGAGATTTGTTCAGCCCCCTTTTAGCGGATTGTGCTATGTTTCATTAGGTGGGAATTCATCATCACATCAATGATGAGCTGCTGCCGCTTTAAGGATATTGTGAAAATCTACATTTCTTCGTACATGTTGCTTTTCCTTATGGTTATGTAAGTAAGTAGTTGAAATCCCTCTGTAGATGGGCATCTTGTGCATGAAAGGCCATCCTTTACCGATGTAGCAGTTCATTAATTCACTGATTTCTCGTGGGGGCTTATCTTTTTAAACCCTTGTTCGTTTTCTTTATGGCCTGTGCAAGTGTTTCCTGGAGTTTAGGACAGACTGGAGTGTACTGTCTTGAATCTTGACCATGCTCTTCAATAGGAGCACGAGTTGGCAGCACCCCCTTTAACGATTTTATTTTGTTGGCAAGACCTTAATAGCCATCAATAGAGGTCATTGGCATTTACTAGGAGTAGGTATCAAGTTTGGATCGTCTCAAGTTTGATTTAGGTTATATATTAGTCAATCTTAATCCACTTTATTTTTAATTAAACGGGTTAAATTTCTCAATCTTATGATGCTAATTCCATATCGGTGTTCGTGTCGGGTTCATGATTTTTGACAAAATCATCAACTCTGAATATTGTGTGTGGTATTATTGTTTCGTCAAATCGAGTTCGAATTATATATGATTTAACCTTAATCCCAGCTATTTAATTAAATTTGCATGATCTTTTAATCTCAACTCATTGATTCTGTATCCATTTTTGGATTTTCCTTTTAATGTCTTCCAATTTAACACTTGAGTTGCCTCAAAGAGTCCATTTAGGTTAAATTTATCATCAAATTCACATATTTATAGGCAATGGGACTATTGTTTTGCATCAGTTAAATTATTTTTTTTCCTACTGTTTTTATTTTAAACGCAAAGATAAGTTAAATATGAAAGATCAAAGTTTTAAAAAGAATACCATTTATCGTTCCTTCAACAATCATCCTTTCAACCCCTCTATTTTAGTATCAAATTATTATTGATATAAAAGTAATAAATAAAAAATAATTTTTCATCATTTTGATATCTCATCAAGGGATGATAGAATGATGATTTGGCTAAAGTGGTAAGACTTTTGTTTTTGATGATATACTCTAAGATTTGAATCCCGATGCAAACAATTTTTATGAATCATCAGATTGAGATTTTTTCTTTGAGTTATTCGATTTGTACTTACGAAAAACTCATTGAAACTCTTGTACCATCGAAATTGGTCAAGAATTTGTTTCAAACATCCAATTTTAATAATAATAAAAAAAACCCAAATTATAATTGATTCTTAAATGTCACAACTCAATTCAATTTGTATAATTTCGTATTTATTATCTTTTCTAATATTAAAAAATCTAGAGGAAATCCTGTTCCTAATTAATATGATATATATTTAAATCCTTAAGGATATGATCATTTGTATGTAATAAAGATATTTCCTATTGCACAAACTCAATTTGTTTGTCAACATTATACAATATAATAAAAATAATAAATTTTGTCAAAATTGAGTAACTCATCATGAATAAAACTTGTTCGAAAAATAAAGGGACTGTTTGTGAGCGTAAAATATAATCGATGATAAGTTTAAATCAACTCGTGTTTAAATAAAAATAAAAATTCAAAATTAAACTTACAGAGAGGTTGATCATCCATCACTCAAAATCGACTATTTAAGGAAGATTAGGAACCAAAAAAAAGATTAAAAAAAAAATCAGAAAATAAAAGAGAGACCATCAGAGTAGCTTGCTATTGGCTCTCACATAAAATAAAATAAAATAAAATAAAATAAAATAAAATGGTGATCATCATACACATCTGCCAAGAATAACAAGGAAAAAGAAAGTGCCATGCTGAATACACGTTAGTAAGCACCATTGAAAGTAACACTTGGATTTTTTAAATACAGGGGGTCTTATGAGTTCATCAATTACATTGGTACCTCCCACTTCAAGATTGTATGCAGAAAAGAATCAGAAAAGGCATGAAAATCCGGGGGGGTGTGCTAAATTTTTGTTTTTGAAAACATTCAAGCATCATTTCTCCTAATACGATGGGGGTATCTCTACAATTCCAGTACAGTCAAATATATCTTCACAGGTAATTTGGGACCTTTCGTCTCTTATTCTACACTTACCAGAAGCCTACAGCCACTCACTTTTGTCCATGTAGCTATGATGGAAAAAAATTGTCCGTGTACCTAGTAAAACAGCAGCGCTTGTGTCATCTGCAAGATGATGATGATGATGATGATGATATCGTTCTGAGCGTGTAATGAAGTCATCACCCATTGCTTTTGAGCAGCCTTTGTGGAATTCATAATTTGATCACCATATTGAAGGAAATAGTCAGCCAACTTCAAAACATGTCCAGCCATTATCCCTAACTCAAAAAACACAAGCAAACAAAAAAAAGAAAATAATGTTAGAGAAATATAGGAGAACTTGTTCATAGTTTCATTGCATCACTAACCAAATAGAGAAATGTATAAGCTGAAGGAGGAAAGAATCTAGCCAATAAAATATAAACATCAATCCTCAATTTATGAACACCAGTCCATTAAAGTCTATAGATACAATCCAAGGAAGAGAGTGTTAATAAAGAAGTTCTTGAGCTCCTCTGTCATCCACAGATAGTCCTCGAAGGTTATTGTGATACCCCATACTCACTATGAGCAGTGAGTGTAGGTGGTGTATGGGGATCCAACATTGCTTGGAAGGGAGAAGTTCTTGCTTTTATAATGATTCCAACGGCTCCAATTATACCATTGACTAGTCATTTGGAGTATGGGCCTAGATGTGGCTTGGGCCTCCCTTGGGACATTACAGTTCTATTATTTCACTCGGTTCTTGAACAATATCAGCCCAACAGGGAATTTTTGAATCGGAAATACACTGATTGTGACTAACTCATGTTACTGAGACAAATAAATCAAAGCCGTGCTTTGCCAAGTCAAGTAGCTTGTACCAACTGTGGGTTCAAGATGCATTAAAGCTGCATCAGGTTTCTTCAGGTTTGCATTAGCTGATTAGTTGTTGGACCAATTCAGTCTCAGAACCACAAATTTGTAAAGCAGAATGTATCAACACAAAACCTAGGAATTTATGCTCAAACAAAATCAAGCTTAGTTAATAACTTAATGGTAGTAGAGTATAATCTGATCAAATAATCATTGAACTTAGCAAGACCCAACTAGTTAACCTTGATATTATAACAGTCGGTAGACATTTCAAGTCAAAATCAATTCATTTATTTTATACTCTAATTGACTTTGTTCTATTTGGAAAGGGAGCCACGGTTATGTACATGGATTCCAACAGATAACAGAATATGAGAATCTTATGTAGGTACAAGTTTAATTTCCTAGAAGCATTAACTATATTGATGAGTTAAGTTCCAAACATACAAGGCTAACGGAGGCAAGGGAAACAGTCTAAAGAGGTATATATTGTTGATAAGTCAATTTTATAAATAGGAACTATACAAAAACAAAAGATTCTATACAAAAAAAACACACCCTACTAACTAGAAAAGGACAAAGAACAAAAGTTAATAAAATCTACAAAACTGGAAAATTGAGGACTGTTGTGGGCAGCTATCCAACAAAAAGAGATTTAAAGGTGCATACACAGCTGTTACCAGGAAAAGTAAAGCTCTAAAGTACTAAAACCACAGTGACATGTCTTGAGATATCCTTCTCCTTATATCCTAGATGTCTGTGCAAATATCCTGGATTTAAATCAGCAAGTGCATTCAAAGATATGTCATAGACTGAGAAGTGATCAGACTCATCAATAACTTTCATTCAAAATATAAGAATTTCTCATTGTAGTATCCACTGTCCATCCTCAAGCAGAACAGAAACAAATTTTTGTTTTGATGATATGTTAAACAAAACGAAAAATAATCAAAGGAGCCACAGTAGAATATCGAATTAGTCGTTCAAACAAAAGATCCAATGGACCAGAACTTAAAAGAACTAGGGTAAGTGAAATGAGAACTTACAATAAAATCCCTAGGTCACTCCAATCTTTGCTGCATGTGAGCAATCTGGAGTAACAGGGGAGCTTCCCTTTCTGGATAATTCCTTGGATTTCGTACTACTGTCGCGCTTCTCTTTGTCAAATGTGAACTCAAGTTGTTTCTCCACAGACTTGAAAACAGCAGTTCGTTTGGGCCTTAACCTATACGGAGGAGATGCATTAAAAGCCTTAATATTAGCCTCACCAATGCTGTTACCATGACAAGTAGGACTCCCACACAAACTCCCATCTACAGAATCAGATTTCTCCAAATTGTTTTTACTTTTTTTCTGTTCATCAGAAGCATGAACAACATCCTCAACCAATTCCTCATCTGCTTTCACAACTTTACTGCGGTGCAGATGCTTTTGATCTTCTGTCCTCCTCTTTCTCAATATGGAAGGAGTATTAGGGAAGCTCTCAGCAGCCATTTTCAATATTGACTCAGGACTTTGCATGCTTAAACCACTGCTCTTCACACAAGGTGGAGTGAAGAAACTTATAGGCGACACAACTGAACTAGGGTTGTATTCATGCTGAATGCAACACAAGTTCATAAGACCCACATCCAATGGAATATAACTTTTTAACTGTGGTGGCTCATAGTATAAAGAACCATATGTTGGCGTTTCAAATGGCAAAGGTGTTCCATTAACTTTGTCTTCATCAGTTTCGCCATTGATTCTATATTTCTCAAACATTTGATCATTAATGATTCCACAATTCTCAATCTTCTGCTCGCTGTTGATTGCACAATTCTCAATCTTCTGCTCACTGTTGATTCCAGAATTCTCAAAATTTGGCAATGATCCCGAGTTGCTGCAGCTAAGATCCACATTGGATGATCCTGCCTTGCATTCTCCATATTCAGAATCAGCAGAACTATTTGGGATGGGATTTGATGAGGCACCCATATCAGGAGGCGGGGCTGAGGACACTAACTGATCCTTGCTATTTTCATTTGTCTTACAAATGTCTGTAGTTCCTGATGATGATTGGGCAGTTGAATCTGAGCCTTTATTTGAACAAACAAACAAGTTTTTGTTTGCAGAGGATCTATTTGCATCTTTAGAACCATTTTGGGGACTGTTTTTTGCGATTGGTGGAAGTTTCCCAGTAGCTAAATAGAAATCCAATTTTTTCTTCAAGGAACTGTTCCAGTGATTCTTTATAGCATTGTCAGTTCTGCAGAAAGAAAGTAAAATAGAGACTTCACTTAAAACTAATACATCAAAGCGAAACATCATTCATTGGATCTCAGTACAGGTAATAGAAACTAAAAGTTTTATTATCACTATCAACTTTGCTTCGGTTCTTATTGCCTTCAATTCTTGTTCTGAGGGATTAATTCAAAGAACAGATATGTATGACCTTTATGTCTACTTGGAACTAATTAAAATGATTTCATCCGCATTGAACATCCAATCGAGCACCAAGTAAATAACACCTTAAAATCATTCTGAAAATCCCAAAAGAAATCAACCCGAATTGTAAATAGCACCGCAAGAAAGAAGTCCCCAATGCAGATGAGCAGAGTTGTTTAAATTTACACCTTCAAACAGATAACATAAGTCCCAAAAAACATCATTCAAAAGAACAGATATGTGTGACATGACCTTTAACATCTACTCAGAACTCAATATAATGATTCATCCATATTGAACATCCAATTGACAACCAAGTAAATAACACCATAAAACATTCTGAAAATTCCAAAAGAAATCAACCCGAATTGTCAACAGTACAGCAAAAAAGAAGTCCCAATACAGATGAGAACAGTTATTTGAATTTTACACTTTCATATCGAGAATGTAAGTCCCAAAAAAATTGTGCAACAGTTTATATTTTTGGGAACCACAATAACGAGAAGCATTTGGCTGTGTGCACACATGATGGTGGGAGAGAACAAGTACACATGTTAATATTTTACCTCGTTAGGACTAATGAGATGAGATTCTATACACATAAACCTTATTAATTGGAATATTTTCTTCTTGGTCAACCTCATTAATACCTTAATTTAGCATTCAACTTCCTTGAAAAAAAAAATATAGCTCAAACAAGAACCAGTACCTTCCAGGTAGAACCCTAGCTATTTCGGCCCATTTGTTCCCATGTACCCGATGGGCTTTCATGAGAGCTAATTCTTCATCTAAAGTCCAAGCATCCTTTTTTATATCTGGATTCAAATGATTGTGCCACCTGAAGATATCAGAAACATTGCTTTCGTAAATACAAACAGAGGTTAAACCATTTATTTTTCATCATGTAGAAATCAAATTTAGAAGATCAATGTTATCAAAATAGAGACTCAGGAAATTTATTAATGATGATGATCATCATCATCATATGAAATGGGGAGAAATGACTTTGAATACCGTATTTTGAGAAATACACATGATGCACTAATGTACAACTGAAACTATAAAAACAAAAATGCTCAGCTATTCACAATCACTTAATAAAACTACCTCTCACGGCATTGTTTCCCTATACGACCAGGCAAAGACTTGGCTATCAAAGACCATTTTGTAGGCCCATATTTTGCCACCAGTTCAATGATTTTATCGTCCTCCTGCAAACCACACAAAGAACAGGAATTTTAAAGCTTGAATCAGAATATGCAAGGAAAATTATGAAAGGAAGGAAAAAGCTGGGTGCCAACCTCTTGAGTCCATGGCCCTTTTACTAGATCTGGATTAAGAACTTTCTGCCATCGATGCAGACATTGGACTTCTGATCTATCAGGAAAAAACTCAGCTGCAAAAAATTGTATCCATATATTAGGCAGGTTTCACTAATTATATAAAAGAGTATGTGTACTAAATATCACAAAGTTAACATTGGATGGTACCGCAAGTTTAATATTGTGTATCCCTCCATCTATATATTTTTTATGCTCAACCAAAATATTTCTAGGGTCACTATTCGCCTACTACTAATAAGGGCAGAGAGTGGATCCTAGATTATATCAGTCGGGACCAAAATATTTATTCTACTATTTAATTCATGACGTATCTAGTTCACCATTCTAAATTCTGAGTAAACATGTTTTCCAAACAGAATCGTTGTTACTTTAGTGCAGCATGAAAATGGCCACGTAAAAATAGAAATTCACAACAAACAGCTGCATTCGAAGAATGTAGACAACTGAAGCAGCAAAAATTTAAGAACCATTATCAAGGCACTACTGAGGAAGAGAGAGGACCTATTTTCTTCCAACTCTTCCCCTTAAAAGCTGCAACAGCATTTCTTAACGTCTCATCCTACAGAAAGTGAATATGTTGTTAGTAACACGTGCCCAGAAAGTTTAATAAAAAAAAATTGAAGCAGCATATGCAGCGCTACAATAAGTGAACACAGGTGAACATATGGCAGCGCTATAATAAGTGAATACAGGTGAACGCAAGTATGTATGAGCTACATCCATGTGATAGGACAGCAGTTTCAAAGATCTTATCAATCCACATGTATGACACAGACAAAATCGGTGGTAAACCAGTAGTTCCTGAACCATACACCTCGTAAAATATATGCAGATAAGATAAAAACTGCTTTGCATTGATCTCACACTTTCATAAGCTGGCTGACACACAGGATCGTAGGAAAACCTACTTCATCATAATATACAGAACTTCGTATAATAGTGAATACTAACCTCCTGTGCAGTCCAACCGCCCTTTGCTCGCCTAATTGGGCCAGTGGCCCTCCTGCAAGACCAAGTTTACATAATGGTCGTTAGCCAGATACTTTACTTAAAGGATAGCAACCGATGAGAATAGCCACAAAGCACCACTAATAGGCAGAGTACAGAAACACAATTAGAAAATCAATTACACACTTTCAAAGATGATTAATAAAAAGAAAAACTCTATTCTTTTTTAGAAAAGTCCATGCAAGACAGAACAAAAAATAATTATCTCAAATTTCGAGCAACAGCGCATACGACTAAAACTAAATTCAAAATTAAAGTAGTTGAATGGTTAGTACCGATTAGAAGGTGATGTTGGAGCCGGGCTACACGTCCCTGGGGACTTGAGAGTTGCACTACCACTGCCTTCGGATACAGAGGAGCTGGAAGCGGCCGTCGATTGCTTATTCTCAAGACAACACTCTTCCAATTTCACCTCAGCCATCTCATCCTTCTACAAACACAATCATCTCTAAAACCCAAAATCCTAATGAATAAAAATAGCAGTCCAAAACTAAATAAATAAATAAACAAAAAACTATATAACAAAACAAATCATAATCACCCAAAACCCTAAAAATCCCACCCGTGGCGAAGATTTACAAAACCCCACCGCCAAAGACGAAAACAGAACATAACCCAGATCTTACAATCAGTTATCAGATCAAAACCTACGAGTAAGACCAAGAATCCGATAGAAGAAACAAAGAATTTAGGATTTCTAAAGAAGACCCAAAAAATCTTTTAAAAATCAGAACTCCAGGTATTCGAGAAAATCCAAAACCGGTTCGGAAAAACACTAGAAAAAAATAAGGAAAATAAAATACAGAAGAACCGCTTTTGGAGAACAAAAAAAGAAAGAAGAAATTGTTTTGCGGAAGTAAAAAGCACCTCTGCTCGCTGAGAACTGGCGGGAATCGAAGTGGAGCTAATCGAAGAGACCGATAAATTGGAGCCTATGAAAAGCTTCCCTGGGAAAGAAAACGAGCTTTCGTTTCGAAAAATCCTCGCCCGTTGAAACAAGAGAGAGAGAGAGAAGTGACAAGAAATCTGATTGTATAATATTTATTTATTTTTAGCAGATATAAGTTAACGGATACGTAAGTAAAGCACCGACGTCTCCGTTGATTATTACCGTTATCAAATTCCTGGAAGAGGGGCCCTATCGGTTAACAGCCGTTGACGGTTCGTCAAAACGTTAGGGATCAAAGTTTGAACCTCAAACGGCACTCTCTCTCTCTCTCTGAGCTCCTTCCAAGTTCCAACCAAGCAAGGGTACCGCGTTAAATGTCGAACGTGTTTGGAGATTGTGGTTCGCGGGTAATTCTCGACCGTTGGATTGAACATTAAGGTCGGGCTTTGAGTCGGTCTTTTGGGTTCGGCAGGAAACCTTATAGCTATTAACTATAACTTTGAGTCGGTCTTTTGGTTTCGAATGTAAACTCATCTTAATTTATTTTAATTTATTATTATAATTTTTTTAAATTTTAATATAAAATATAATAAATGATTCAATTTTTTAAAATATTAAAATAATAATAATAATAACATTCTAATAATATTTTATCAACTCAACTCAGTTTAACATTCAAACGCACCCTAATAATATGAGATTATTATAGGGTTTAGGGTGTTTAATGTTTGTGTCTATTTGTTTTACATCTCTATTTCTCTTATAAACAACGGAGTCCAAACAAAAATACTAGCTAAAGAATATTTATTTTTAACCGAAAATAAATTTCATAATTTGAGAATCCAACCCAAAAAACCATAAATTAAAAAAAATATTTATAAACCGGTACGTAAAACTTACATTTTATACTTTTAATATAACATGATTTGATTTGTAAAAGATTTTATAAATTTAAATTTTGCAAATCAAATCCTATCACAACAATGATATAGATGGTGTATTCTCGTACCGGCTTATGAATAGAAAGAATCAAATTATGAAAAATTCTACTCATCATCCATATACCATACACTACACTTAATTTTTTTTTTATCATTTTTATTTTTTTCTCTTATTAAATATGTGGTGTAAGAATGATGGTGTGTGGTGTGTGAGATGATAAGTACAAAAACTGTTCAAATAATGGTGAAAGCGAGGGAGATGTATGCCCATTTATTTTTCTTTAAATTAAACTTTTACTAGAGTTATATATTAGGAACGAATACATTAGATCATCATCAATTAAATTGATTAAGAGCTTAAATGTCGATGATATCTTTGGAATTTTGTAGGATGAAGTTAAAAGGTCGCCTTGTAACTGTTGAAGTTATAGTGCTGCAAGTAGAGCTACAACCCGATGCCATCTAATTGGGTTTGGGCCCGAACCAACCCAGGACTGTTTGCGTGCCAACCCGGTCCAACCTGACCTGGTACTGTGCGGGTCGGGTCTTCGATTTTTATTTTTTATTTTTTAAATATCAATGTTGGTGACCTGTGTTAAGTTACAGCTTAATGGAATAAAAATATAGCATGCAAAACAGGTTCACTAAGATCCCAAAAGACATCAAAACAATATTGACATAAACCAAATGAAAAAAAAAATTAAAAACCAAAAGAACTAGAATATTAATCTTTCAAAAAAATAAACCAAAAGAACTAGAATATTTATTCTTCCAAAAAAGAAGTAAAGGTGCAAAGGCATGATGTGAATTAAAAAAAAGCATATGCAAAGACAAAAAAACAAGGAGCCCTTGGATGGACTTTATCCATACTACCCCTTCATTAGAACTAATAAAAAAAATGTACATAAGCCATCTATTACAAAAACTATCTAAATTACAAAAATATGAACATTAACTGATAAAGGATTGAGGAGCATCCAACAATCAAATAACATCAGCTTATCATCTCTTCCTCTATATATATCATTGTGAAAAAGTCTAACACCAAATCAATAATAGCACATCAAATCATCCAAATCAATACAAAGTGGTTTAGTTTCTCTAACAAAAGAGTGAAAATGAAAAACATACCATCATGCAAACCATAAGTCTTGAGTTACTCCTTATCAACATAAGTAAAACTTAATTTTGGATCAAACTCTAAAAAAACACATGATAATTATTAAATGATATAAAAATAAACATTATGAAAAAGTTTAATAAATATGTAAATAAGAAATAAGTTTATTACCCAATTCCGCCTCAAAGCTTTCAATATTATTTAATGAGGCACGAAGATCAATGGGTATTGGATCCCTCAACCAATTTTGTGTACAAACGAGTGTCTCGACTGTTCTCGGAGATAGTGAACTACGAAATGGGTCAAGCACCTGACCCCTTGTACTGAAGGCTGACTCAAAAGAAACAGTAGAAACGAGAATGACCATCACATCTCGTGCAACTCTTGCCAAAATAGGATACTTTACTTCATTGATCTTCCACCAATCTAAAATAACAAAATTTGGAGCTAGTGTCTCACAACCACGTTCCAAGTACTGATCAATCTCTGGTTTGTTCATCAAATTAGTTTCAATTATTTCTTGCTCATACTCAACCCAAAAACTCTGTTGAGAATCAGAATCAATCATACTAGGATCAACTGAGGAAGGAGACTCAAAATAGGAAACTCCACTTGAACTCCCATACACAACACTATATTCTTCATAAATGTCAATCATTAATTGTTTCATTTTTGCCATCATTTATTCGACTAAATTACCACCATATATTTTTTTGAACCAAAAATGCAAAAGATTAAATTTGCATCTTAGATCAAGAACAACAGCAATAAATATCATCAAGTTAGTCTTCTCGATTGATCCCCAATATTTATCATACTTAATCTTCATATTCGCTACCATATATTTCAACACTGCATCATTACTTTGACACATTTTTGACAAATGAGATTGGATACCACAAAACTCTTGGAAATATGCATTAGATGTGACATACAAAGAGTCATAAAGTCTCACAGTAGCATCATAAAAAATCTTCAAAAACTTTATCAATACTCTAACTCTCTCCCAATCACTAAAGTTTGGAGGGCTCTAGTTCACACTACGACAATAACGAAAAAAAGAATCATCATCCTTCTCCAATCGCAGAAATGGTTTTTTAAATGCTTCTGCAACTTCTAGCATTAGATAAGTCGAATTCTATCTTATGAAAACATCAAGGCATACCAATTTCGTACAACCAATTTTCTCATTCTCTATACACTTTTTGAATTTATCCATTCTTGTGAGAGATGATCTAACATACCTAACCGCATTGCGCACCCTTGTGATTAAATCATCACAATCTTTGAGCCCATCATTCACAATGAAATTCATAATATGGACACAACACCTAATGTGAATATACTTCCCTTCCAATAAATGACCTCCTACGAACTTCCTCAAATACTCAATGGCAACATCGTTTGAGGAAGCATTGTCAACTGTATCAGTAAAGATCTTGTCAATACCCCAATCTTTTAGACATGAATCTACATACTTTCCAATAGTTTCTCCTTTGTGATTAGGGATCATGCAAAAGTTTAGAATTCTTTTGTGTAGTTTCCATTCACAGTCAATAAAATGTGCAATAAGACACATATAATTTAAGTTTTGAATCGACGTCCATGTGTCAGTGGTTAAACTAACCCGCCCAACCGTCTTAAATATTTTCCTTAACTTCTCCTCCTCCATTTTAAATAGTTTAATATAGTCTCTCGCCGCTGTAGTTCGAGATAGCAATTGGAACCTTGGTTTAAGTGATCTACATATTTTCCTAAATCCCTGGGCTTCTACTATCCTAAATGGAAGCTCATCACAAATTATCATTTCAACAATTGTCATTCTTACATTTTCTGAATCAAACTTATGTGCATTTGCCGAGTTATTAACATCACTATCTCCAATTCCCTCAAGAGCCCCCTCACGACTCATAGTCTGTTGATCCGTAAGTCTAATTCCATGAGGATGTTGCTTACAAGTACCAAGATGTTGTAGCATACTTGATGTACTATGTCTTTTGGGATGACAAGAGTAAATCTTGTGACAATAATTACACTTCGCTTTTGGGTCATTTAAAGGGCATCCATCTATTTTAGTGAAATGATCCCACACTGCTGAGGGATCCTTATTTGCCCTCCTTTTACGAGGAGGGACTGAGAGACTTGTGTCATTAGACAAGTTAATATTTGAAATCATTTGTGATCAGTTTTCCAAAGGAGTATCAATCTCATTATTTTTAAATTTGTACGAGTGTCACTTTCGAAGCAATCCATATATGAGCTGACATATAATATAACATATAAAAATCAAGATATTAGAATATGAACTGCAAACTACTCTATTTTTATGATCTAAAGAAACTCAAAAAAAAAGAGAAACCACTATCAATCACGTATATTTTTCATTATACTAATATGATTAAATAAAAATTATATAATCACAAATACATTGAGACTAGGTTGACCTTTTACCTCTAAATTATATAAGAAATTCTGTACGAATTTAACATATTGATCATACCATGTGACTGCCAACTAATGGTTTTATTATACACTTGCCTATTCTGAAGTTCTGTCTCTTTTAATAATACAACTGGAGGCCTAGTTCTATCACAGATTCAACGGTTTCATAGAACTTTGTAAACTTTAGACAACAAACTATTACTACCTAGTTCTATCACAGATCGTTGAGTAGTTAAGATGAATAGATGATCAAAGAGAAACCAAGTGATGATTCAATTCTAGTGACCATTTGTTTGGGAATGGGAATGGGGAGAGGAACTGTCAGACATAACATAAAGCAATCTAGCACCAATGAATGACCACTAAAGAGATATGTTTAAAGGACAACAAAACCCATAATTCCACAAATAGATACAATGGATCAATGTTTTGAATACCGTACCGGATGGCGTACCGGTCAAGACACTGGAACGAAATATTTCGGTACCGGTACCGTTTCGTGTACCGTTTCGGGATAGTCGATATATGAATAAATTATATATATAAATATATATAACAATTATATTCTAAAATAATAGTTTATATATGAATAAATTATATATAAATACATACATACATATAAATTATAAATAGTCTAATCCAAAATTGGGGGTCAAAAAATAAACTTGTAGTTTGAAAAAATGAAAAAAAAAAAAAAACACAGGCCGAAATATCGGCCGGTACCGGCCGAAATATAGGCCGGTACAGACCGAAATTTAGGCCGAAACGGCCGGTACCGGCCGATACGGCCGGTATTTTGACCGGTACGGTATATATCTAGTACCTGTACCGGCCGGACGGCCGAAACGAAAAATTTCGGCCGTACCGGCCGATACGGTACGAAATTAAAAACAATGCAATGGATGCATGAGAGAAACAGAAAATATATACGAACAAAGAAAATGGAAAAAAGAAAAGAAAAGAAAAGAAAGAGAGAGAGAGTGGACTTTGTTGGCTTATTCTTCATCATTCAAACTGGAAACTATTTCTTGGGACAGGCACGACTCATCTCTTTCCAATAATAATATCGAGAAAACATGCAAACTTAGTTGATCTCTAAGCAGTATTTATGGAAGAAGCAATCATCTTATTCTCTTAATTTTTTATAGCTAGAATATTTTTTGGGCTGCTAACATCTTAAAGGATCTCCAAACCAATAAGATTTCCAATCTAGTAAAATCTTATGAAGCTTTAGCTACTAGATTTCTACAAATCTGATGAACAAATTGAGTTTAGAAATTCCAGGCCTCTCATCACAGACCTGCTTGAATCCCAGCAATCAGTTAATTACAGAGTCAAAATCAACACTTATATCTTATGTTTAAGAGTTGTAAAACTTCCAACTTATATATCTTGTAAGAGGAGTTAGAAGATTTGTGTAGCAATGCAACCAAAATCAACACTTCTATGGAAAATCAAACGATACCCGAACCAAAATCTAAAATATACCCAAATTGGAAAAAAAGAAAAATCAGTGGATCGACTACCGAGATCCAAACCAAAATCGAAAACTAAAGGGAGGAATTAAGTCGAGTGACAAATATGGGAACAAATAAGGGAGGAATTAAGCTATAAAGATTAATCAACCCAGAAAAAACCAAAATATATAAAGATGATTGGGGGAGGGGGGTACACTGTATTCAGGCCAAACATGGAAAACGAAAGTAAATGGTGTAGTGGGTTGTTTGCAAAAGAGAGAGAGAGAACGCACCTCAGCGATGACCTCTGCGAATGGCGACGGAGAATGGCGATAGTGACTAGGGTTTTTGCAGTGGAGAGAAGAATAGAGTGTTTTCATTTAGACTTCAGTGTTTTCGGATTCGACAGGTTCGACGGGTTATTTTTCCTAAAACCCGTCTTTCACTTTTGACCCGATGAACCCGCCTTTCACGGGTTGGAAAAGTAGGATCCTTCGGACGGATCGGGCAGACGGCCCATTATGCATAGCCCTAGTTGCAAGCAGGCCCGAGAACCAAGCTTCTCGGTAAGTCATTATCCAATAGACCAAACAAATATTTACAATTGTGAATTTTTTTAATCATCGAATAGTCACTTTAAAAAAAATGAATAAAATATGAGACTCATATGAAAAAAATTAATTTTTTCTAATAGTGGACCCTGCTTTTTTTCAAAGCGATTATACGACTTTTACGCACTTCACGGTTATATGTAGAATTACTCTTATATTAATGCAAGTAAAAATTGGATGATTTTTTTTTAAAATTTTGTTATATATAGTCACTTTTGCATACTCCTTGACACTTTGTTGATGTGATTGGCTGCATTATTTTAATTAAATATAATTAAAAAAATATAGTCAATCACATCAATAGAGTGCACATAGAGTATGCAAAAGTGATTGTACATAAAATTTTTATTTTTTTAAGGAATGGAAGAAAAATTTTTACTTGAACAAATAAAAAGGAGGATGGATTAATCATACGAACTCGGAGTTATTTGATATACTGAATAGGTTATTGGATGAATAACGAAAATTAATTTAATGGTTCATTTTATGTTCAAAAGACATATGACTTGATAGCATAACACCCAAACCTCCAAAATGGAGGTCTTGGGTTCAACCCCCCTCCCTGACTCAAAAAAAAAAAAAAATGCTTATAAAGCTCAAGAAGATTAAATTTAGAGTCTTTCTACTCGTCAACCATTGTTTATTAAGCACACCCTAAACCTAACGTGGATGTACTTATTTTAAACGCATCCCGCGTCCCCTGGCCTCCCTCTCAATGCAGCCCCTCTCCCTATCCTTCCCGTTTCTCTCTTTTCATGCGGGTCCTTGCTGTCACAGCCTAGATCCGCCGCTGCCATTGACTGGGCCTCCCACCACAGCCACCGAACACCACCATCGAGCCCTTCCTCCTCCCCCTGCTCGAGGCCCGTAGCTCCTTCCTCTTTCCTCACACGCACGCCCTATCTCTCTACACAGTTTTCCCACATCGCAGCTCAAATTCGCCACCAAGGGTGGCACATCGCCGCCCACGAGCACGCCGGACCTCCACCCCTCAACCATACCCTCCTTCACTAGCCCATGCAGACCTTCCTCTCTCCCTCACATGCCCTCTCCCTCACAAGTCCTCTCTCCCTCAAGGTTAGATATGCACCACCGTACTGCCACCTCGACAGTCAACAGCACCACTAGCTCCACCTCAACCTCCCCTAGCCACCACCTAGTCAGTCGAAGGCCTCTCTCTCTCTCTCTCTCTCTCTCTCTCTCTCTCTCTCCCTCTCCCTTACAGTATTCCTCACCCATGACCTTAGCCACCCTAGCACCACCGTGCTCCTCCCGAGCCACCACGAGTCTCCCCATTACCACCCTTATCAAATCTCGCAGAGGATGGGCGACACGGGGGTGGGGGAGATGACGGGCGATGCGGGTGGTGGGGGTGGGGGAGGGGGGGGGGAAAGAATTTGAAATGAGTTATCTACAGAGATGAGAGGAGCGAAATTTTTTTTTCCCGACATGTAAAGTGTGCTCCGACTTCTGCCAAACAGTGGCTGATCCGAAGCCTATTTCGGCATTCAACAAAGAACACTATTTAGATGTATTGTCGCATGTCCAACAAGCCAAGCTCTAACTTGAGGTGATACGAAGTATGATTTTTCAATTTCAATCTGACCTTTAGGTGCACAAGCATGCGCATGGTTTAACATTGTGGACAAAACCACAACCTTCTTTTTTGAGCTATGAAACATGATCTCTATGGTAGAAGTAAATAAATTGTCCCCATATGCAAAGAGGATGCAGGAACCATTACCATAGCCACGAATTGATCAAAATTAGAACTAGGTCACAAATTGTGTAGCCCATCTAACCCCAAGTCATATTATAGTCTTTTGGTGACACTACAATCTAATGTACATATATGATCATAACTAAAAAGTTAATCTATTTACCGTGTAAAAGATCATAACTAAAAAGTTAATCTTGGTAAATTATATGTAAATTATATGTACATATATGTATATACACGATGGAATCTTCCATGCATGCAGTATTATCATCGTCTCAAAAGGCAAGCCGAACATTCCAGTCAACCATTGAGGCTGTGAATTTTTTGCTGTGAGTCTTATCCAGGCAAATTGAAAAAGGCAAATAAGGGGGCATTAGAAGGAGATAATATATTCAGATTTGTGTACCGCTTTTCAGGCTCAAAAATCCAAATATAGAGGACGAATACTCAAGGGGAAGTGTATATCTCTAGTTTATAAAAGCAACTGCAATTCAAATAAGGAGATCAAGAAATGTCTCTAATCCAATATTCGTGAAAGATACGCAACTGATCAAACAGTGGAGCACTTCTTAGAAGTTTCATATGAGAAATTTCTCAATTATGCAAATGGTTGCTTCAACCATGGCATTAATGAGCTAGAAAATTATACATGCTTCTCATTTGAGTCTCAAGAAGAAGTTAGAAAATGGCAGGAAACGGTTGAAGTTTTGGACGAAGCTCATAAAAATCAGTTTAATTTCTTTAACATGTAAAAATGAAGATCAGGTGCAACTACAAAATTTATAGAAAAAATGTTTAGTGGATTTGCCAAAAACACAACTTTCACAAAAGTCAATAGTATTATTCAAATAAGTTGAACATGGTAGGAAAGTTTTAAGCAATTTAGTCATGTGTGACCAAACCTTGCATGCATGCATGCCATATACTACTAGAAATTACTTTATTTCAAATTACCGCAATACAGATTGATTGGGTATAGATCACCTCGACCATCGACCCCTTAAGTATCATCCGAGTGTTCTTCAAATCCGTGACAATGAAACTCCTTGGATGGAAGACATGCAGGATAACAGTGATGATTAGTTGGCAACTGAGAATAGACCTAGAACACATTTTAATTAGTCTAACTATTCTTCAACTCAAAATATGAATATTATTTGAATTCGATTTAATATGTAGACTCAAAAGATTGACTAGTTTATCTCCTTAATTTTGCAATATTCTAGGATCAACAAAGCAAAACATGGGCCATTCCAAACATGGCCTTATTTGGATTCGAAACTCATCTTAATTCATCTCATCTCATCTAATCATTACAACTTTCTCAAATTCTCATACAAAATATAATAAACAATTTAACTTTTTTAAATCCTAAAATAATAATAAAAATAAAAATAATATTCTAATAATATTTTATTTAACTCGTCTAAAACCATCTCAACTCATCTTTAAATTCAAACAGGACCTAATAAACATTAACCCGAACAATACCAATACTACTAGTGGAGTACTTAAACTTAATTAAAATTGTTGTGTGACCACAGCTAGAATAATGATTTGGGTGCGATGGCCAGTACGTAAGTAGTTCCATATATATGTAATTTTCTAAAACAATGGAGACAGCTAGTCAAAACTAGGAAAATTAAATTTTTTTTACCAATTTTGAACTATATATATTAACTAATTGGCGGATCACATATATACGACTTTTGCTCAATCAATATATAGAGCAGGTTATAAATATTCCAGCAATAAATATTGTATTCAACCAATTTATTACATAATATCTTGTAATACCCTGTTCTCCAATAAGGTCATTTTTAGAATTTTCAGAGAACCGGTATGCTACTAAATTTTGACTAAAATTTTTTTCTTCTTAACGAAGCACCAGATACAAAATATTTCATAAATAAATAAATCAATCTTTATCAAATATTTAAAATCCAAAAGAGAGTCTGCAGAAGCACTTATTTAAAATTAATAAAGTATTTGGTGCTTATCAAAATAACTTATTAAGCATAAAATCATAAAATTAAGCATAACATAAACTGTCTAGGCCTATGCCTTGCCTCCCTTGTCTTGTAGTCCTATCCTCATAAAAATCATCACGTGTAGTGGTTAAAACATAAAAACATACAAAAATGAGTCAAATACTATCATGCAATAAACATAATAAACATAAGGTTTCTTAAAAAATATGCAGACTCATAAATACATACATAAATAACATGAATATGAACTTATTTTTCACTTATCATAGGCCGATACCCACTGTTGACCCCTGTGAGTTAGGTTTAGTGATCTAAGTAGATTTCGATTTTGCCTGTGGCCGCGGGTTGTTAAATCCATACATAGGAAGATACACTAGATGCTCTACCACTATGTACAACATATCAATGCAATATGGGCATAACATATGGTACCTTCTTTGTATCATAACATAGACCGCTACATATTTTATCATTCATACTTCATCATAATCATACTTGCGTACTTGTCATATTATAGATTTAAAATGAAATCACATTCTTTCATGAAATGTTGTGACACATGTTTCCTAACATAAAATTATGATTTTTCATAAATCTTTCGATATAAGTTCCTTTCATAAAATCATGAATTTTTATAAATATTTTAATGCATAATCTTCACATAAATCGTGGATTTTCATAAAATATTTTATGCATGTTTTGCAACTAACACGAAACTTATGCATAAAATCATGGTATTTACAAATTAATCATGACTTGGGTACATGCATAATATTTTTTATAAAAGACTTGTCATTTACCGTACATATGTATAAGGGTACGATCATGTTACTTAACTCGCAGCGTTAATCCAATATTTTCGGTATGAAATCAATCAGGTGAACTAGAAAGAGAGAGAAAACGAGAAGGATGTTGGTGGACTAGAGGTGCTCTGCGTGATTTTGGGTAAATAGAAGCTATATTGGGGCTTGAAGAGGAATGAGATACATGAAAAGTGCATGTGGCTGAGTATATATATAAGGAGTCGGTTTAAGAGCTTTAATTTGAAGGTGATTTGTAGAATTGTAAGAGAGTTCTATTGGTGCATGAATCCTAGTGGAAGGTAGAGACGTGTATGGATTAGAGTTTGAGAAGAAAGTCGGTTAAGGAGTTTTAGCGTGAAGATGACTTGTAGAGTACGTTGTATCCCTGTTGGAATAGGACATCGACAAGTTCAAGTTGGACTCGAAGATGATCATTCAAAAAAAGAGTTTGAATTTAAAAATATAATCTAGTAGTTCATTCAATATGGGATTAACAGTCACTAAGACTGCGTAAGGGACTTCAATCAGTGATGATTTTAAATTGAAATAAATTTCTAATGGCCGATCATTAAATTCTAAAAGGAGTCTAACTCGTTCAATAAATAATAAATAAGATTTAATCTAATTATTGAGCCTAATTAAAACTCATAATCAACCTCAATAATCTATTGCTCGTGGGCTTATCCAATATGACACATTAAATATAATTTAAGCCCAATAAAATTATTAATATTTCAACCTTAGTATTATTGGACTGGATCGTTACATATCTACTTAATTATTTGAATGGAAAGTACATACGAAAAATGACAGTAATAAATTAAATTTATTATTCTATTACATATCCTAATAATTATGCTCATAATTAACATCTCTGCGTACCGACGTATAATTGGCACTCGTCGTTCTGCTTGTATTTGTAGAAGAAAAAAAAAAGATGAGATGAGAATTTTGTAAATAATATTAAGATGGTTTGTGAATAGTAATGAAATAGTTAAGTATTTTTTAGATTTTGAAAAATAAGAGAGAAAGAATTGAATAAAAAATATTCTAAGGTTACAATATTGTTAGAATATAATTTTTGTTTTGAAATTTGAAAAAGTTGAATTATTTTTTTACTTTTTGTTTGAAAGTTTGGAAAAATTGAAATGATTAGTTTGAAAATATTTGTGTTTGAGTAATGTTTAGAAAGTAAATGATATGAGATGGATGATAATTTTTACCCAACACCACCCTATCAACTGTTAAAAGTGAATCTTTGTGTGGCAAAAAAAAAAAAAAAAATGAATTTGCGAGGCGTAACCATCTCCCCGCAAAAATTGATAGTTTTTTACATGTTAAATAAAAATGAAAAAATTTTCATTGCCAAACGATATAAATATAGCGAGATATTCCATGCCCAAATGAAAAAAAAAAATTCTTTGTCACACTACGAGTACTTAATGTCTAAATTTAAGTCCTTATCATGTAAATTGTAATTAGACATTTAAATTAATACGATTACTAATTGGTAACGGTATAATTTATGTCTTATAAGCTGTTCAACATTCAAATTAATTAGCACATAATACCGCATGTTGTATGACCGAACAGAGATCAATGACACGTACAATTCACGAACTGATCAAAATTATGACTAGGTGATAAACTGTGTAGCCAATCTAACCCCAAGTCATAAATATAGTTTTTGTTGACACTACAATCTAAGGAATAGAACTCTCAATTTCGCTATAATTAATGGATAACAACCACTTTATTATAAAAGATATATAGGGCGTTTTGTTCAATGTATTTCTAAGGAGGCCGATTAGATTGATAAAATAATTAGAGAAAATTATTTTAAAACTTTTACACAACTTCTCAATAGGATATAATCATCATTATAAAACATAGCTAGATATTGTAATTAAGACAGTTACTTTGTATAGATTTATACAACGTTATAAATTTCTAATTAAAATGTTTTATTTGGCTGTGAAAAGGAACGTGACTAGTACTAGAGAGGCTTGTCGGCCTCTCCTATATCCTATATATATTAGCTCTCTCTTGTTTAGCCACCTTCACACAATGATCTCTCTCTCTCTCTCTCTCTCTCTCTCTCTCTCTGCGCGCGTGTTTGTGTGCATGTCAAGATGTCACTGATTATGAATGAGAACAACTCTCAAAACTCTAGTATTGAATTAGATAGCATCAAAAGGTTGTAGATACAATCCAATCTTCTAGATCTAGTATAGGATAAAGGGAAAAAGACCTTGACCACAGTCGGCTTGTCCAACTACTTAGAAAAATGATTCCCGTAAGTTCCTTGTTCTCTTCACTTGATTGTCGGTGAAGTTTGAAGTTGGTGGAACATGAGTAGTGTTGCAACATGATGATATATGGATATATATGATTTTCACAGCCCATTCTAACTATATCTCATCTTAATTTATTTGAAATATCAATCAACGTCAAAGTTAAAACAAAATCAACGTCAAAGTTAAAACAAATATCGATTGCGCAAAATAGACATAGCATGCAAAATTACCACTTATCTTAAAAGGTTAAGATAATGAGAAGAGGTAAATCTATATATTTGTATTATATTTTTAACACTCTCCCTCATGTATAGGCTAGACTCTGTCTTAATGAGTGGATTCAACATGTAAAATATTTAATTAAATTGAATAAAGCATAAAGTCAATATTTAAACTCATAACCTATGCTCTGATTTTATGTGAAATCATCACTTATCTCAGAAGCTTAACTTAATTGTAAGTTATTTTTATTATTGCCTACTCAGTGGTATGCTTTAGTTACTTGTTGAGTAACTCAAAAAACAAAATATTTTAACATCAATTCTATATCCATGTGTATATGTGTGTGTGCACTCGCGAGGTTACCTTGCAATTGTAGTGATTGCTTAATTTTCTTGTAGTCATAAATTAGGTTAACTGATCCATCAATTTTCTTTTTCCTTTAGGCCTGAAGAATGGAGAATTAAATGTTGACCACATTAATGGAAGATTCGACCTGGTAATGTTTACTATTTATTCTAATAATACTAATTTTTATTGGCTTGTATTATCTCTAAAGCAAGGTAATAAGTTACTAACCAAACCAATTCAAATATGGACATCAAAACTCTATGGTATCAATTTACCATGTAAATGATCATAACTAAAAAGTTAATCTTGGTAAATTGTATGTACATATATGTATATACACGATGAAATCTTCCATGCATGTAGTATTACCATTATCACGAAAAGGCATGCCGAGAATTCCGATCAACCATTGAGGTTGTAAATTTTTTGCTAATGAGAAGGAAGAATTGATTACATGCATTCAGGTAAAAATAGGGTAGTGCAATACATGTTCAAATAGAGTAGATGAAAGCTTAAAATTGGTAATATAAAACTCAGGGTTGGGAGATTATAATTAATACTCTTGATGTTTGTCTGTAGGCTGACTTCACCCTCAATTGGACCAAGAAGAACCAATGTGATACGGTTACGAAGACACTACGCAAGCGATTCGCTATGATGATTTACACAGAACCTACAAGCAATATGAGAGCAATGAAGAAGCACTTGCGAATGTGCCACCGTTGGTGACTCCAGCCACTTAGATAAAGTTATGTGCTTGATATTCAAGCGAGGACTTTAAGGTAAGTTGGCAGTCGTATACTTAATTAACATGCTGTGGAATTTTTTTGGTAAAATAGTCACCTGTATTAAATGTTAGTTAGGACGGTTAGTTTTTGTTAAAATAGTCAACTATATCCACTTATGTTTTTAGTCATATAATCCTCGACACCTCTACATTCAATGGATGTATATCATGTCCTGTGTGACTGCAGCGGATGTCTGAACGAAATAAAAGTAATAGGGAGAAGCAACAAAACAATCACAAGGCTGGACGAAGGTCATTTGTGCAGCTAATGGATATGAGGGTAAGTCTCCATTTTGGTTGTAAGATGCTACATCAACTGTATGTAGCATTATTATTTCTTTGTGCTAATTGATATGTTAGGCTTCTTCAAAGTTGTGTATTTCCTTTGTGTTCTCTATATATCAATGACTAATATAATTGCTTGCAAATTTAGTTATGAAAAAACACTCGACAATCGTTATTGTTTGTACTTTGTAAGTCTAATCTCAACAATTAATTTGATAGCTTGAATGAGAGATTTCATGCAGATTTGAGTTCTCTATTGTGAACGCTAGCTACTTGTACTCCTTTAATTTGTACACCATAATGATATTCATATATTCAATCTAAGCTAGTGTGTAATTTACTTATTTGCAGTCTGGGGATGAGGATAATTTAGTTGATTTCTTTAAAGAAGTCAGGTGGTCAAAGAAAAGAAGAATGACAAATTTGTGACTCCCATGACGGAAGAGAAATATGTGAGTGTTAAAGTAAAATCCTATGATGTTCGAGATAAATCGATGTCTATATTTTTAGTGCTAAGTACATATTATGAGCACCTAACCTATGTATTTTTTCCAATGGTTGATAGAATGAAATGGCAGTAAAGATGGTAGAGCTGGAGCTTGAGAAGCGGACTAAGGAGGCAGCAGCAGCAATATTTAAGGAAGTTTTGGGCCACAGGCCAGGGTATGTACAGGGTCTCGGCGAGATGGTTATTCCCGAGTAATCTAGGTAATTAACTAATGTCCGAATAGTAGAATTAAGTGAATGTGAAGAAAGAAGTGAGAAAGAAGCTGCACATTATAAAGCTTTACATGATGACTTACGAGTGAATGTCATGCTATTAATAGAGAAACAAGTCAAGTACGACAAGTTTATGGAGAGATATGAGTTAGAGAGGCAGACCCAGGGAAAGTCTCGTAGAGAGACTCAGGGACCTGCATAGCCGCTTACTAAATTTGAGGGTAACCATTTTTTGTGAATTTTGGTAAGGAGATGAAAGTTAAAGTAATATAGCAACAAAATGTCTCCCATATCTCTAAAACCTCCTCTTTTGTACATCAATTACTGGTGTGGGGCAGGTAGTATATTTTTTGGTTGTGAGGATATTTTGTAGCTTCTGTTTGGCAATGTACATTGCTCTTGTTGCCAACATGCACATTGGAAGTTCTTGGTCATCAATGTACAATGAAACTGCTATAACAAGGTAAGTTATCAGTACATACGTAGCCTTTTAATAATATTATTAGTGCATGACTGACCTGTAGATTTTCATTTATTCTTATTCTTACATTGTTACTTTTTATGTATCTTTCAACATTTATATGACCAATAAAAAATAACTTGTTTCATCATTATTCTCTTAATTTTTTTTGTTTTGTCAATGAAGTTGCTGAATGCAAAATATCATAGACGAAATCACTTTGGGTGAGTGCAGCGGACTTGGTATTTACCAGTTCCGATAAGCGCAACTTATGTACTTCTCATATAAAAATCATAAGTGTATATGGTGTTTCACCTGCATAATCCTCATCTTTTTGGTGCATACTTTGTTTGGCAGGATCAAATTGACAAGTGTTGGATTTTGATCACATTGGATACTGTGATTTTGGAAGCTAGCTTTATATACCAGACTAAAGAGCTAGCGTACGTAGAGACTTTCTGAAATGGCCTCGTTAGTCTTCTGAATCATGGAAAAGGTAGCTACAATTTCAGGTGAGACCCTTGTATTAATTGTCAGAGAGTTTCTACATGTTCTATATATGTACATAATATATACATAGTTGGTTATTTTATTTAGAGATGCAAAGAAAAAAGAAGAGATTCTTATCTTTTAATGCATATAAAAATAAAATGCTACAAATATATCATTGGGTACTATTGTGTGGGCAAATAGCTTTATTTCGTGTAGTGGTAACAATAACATTATAAGTGATTAGTAGATTAGAACTGGCATTTCTGTTGCGCGCACACAATCACACACATGATATGTATCAAAATGTCTTACTATGATCGATGTAGCTAGTACTTGTCTATACATGTTTTCGTCCATTTCTTCAGAATATCTACATGATACATTATTATATACATACTCCATTTGAACGCATAAAGCTCTCATACAGCCCATGATCGACCTAGGTTTAGATATTCTTTTGATAAATAAGTGAATATGATTTCTCAAAGGAATGAAGTATATATGCAATGAGAAGCTGGGAAATTAGCTAGCTAAGCAATGACTATGATTCGAGAATTAGTGGTGCTAGCTGGCTAAGGCTAGCTAGCACACGTTGGTAAGGCAAGTTGCATGCAAAAACTTCCATTTCATGACACAGTAATCATTATTTCATATGCTTTGCCATGCATACTCTTTTATAAGTTTCTATATATATATATATATATATATATATCTAGCTATAAATATAGTAGTACTGTATGTTTTCAATGCAATTCTAATTTGTCCAATGTCTGATTCTGTATTGTTTTCTTTGAATGAAGTAGTACTCCTGATCTCCTGTTTAAAACTTTAGAATATATCGAGCTCTAATTATAAGTACTCCATGTAGTTAAGGTTGCTTGATCTAGTAACTATTACTAATTATCTTCAGCGAAATATATCAATCAACAGGAGCTTCCCTGTACAGTGGCGCATGGGTCTCACGCATTCTTTGATCCGCGCATGTGGCTCATGCGCTGCTCCGTTTTGCAAAATTCTTCGGTTATCTGAAGGATTAGTGGTTGAGAAATCCTGCAGTGGTGCGCGTGGTGGTCGTTGGGCTCCGCTAGGTAGCAGATCGGCGTTTCTCCTTGCTTTGGATAGAAAATTTAAAAAAAAAAACATTGGAAAAAGAATAGTTGTACTGTATCTGGACTAGCCAGATGGGAAGAGGGAGGAAGGAGCCGAAGCTCCACCCCACCTCTGGGTGGAGAAGACTGAATTTTGTTCGATGGGTTTTGGCTGTGTAGAGAGCAAAATGCTCGGAGAGAAAACCGACTACTACTAGTGGACTTAAACTTAATTAAAATTGCTGTGTGACAAAAAAATTATTGATTTGGGTGATGTAATTTGCTAGTGGATACTACAACATATATGGGTATTTTCCGCGCGCGAGTACTACTGGTGGAAGAAAGACCTAAAATCCTTCATCGCAAGGTTGTCAAAAATATGGCGTCACAAAAAGTCTTGATGGCGGCAAATAGCCGGATTGGAGGCAAATAGTCATAGCCCGAAAAATTAACCTTTTACTAAATTTGGACTACAATATAATGCAACTAATTGGCAGTTATACTACTTTTGCTCACCATATAGAGTAGGTTTTAAATATTCCAGCAATAAACATTGTATTCAGCCAATTTATGACATAATATCTACTTTCTATTATTTGAATGGAAAGTAAATACGAAAAATGACAATAATAAAGTTATTATTCTATTACATATCCTAATAGTTAAGATCATAATTAAGATCTTGAGAGTATATATAATTGGCTAGCTTTCGCCTGCTTGAATTTGTAGAAGAACAAAAAACGATATATCGACTATTTATTAATCATAACCGAATGATCTTGTTGTAAGAGACACTACAACAAAACAGAGTTTTTGGGACAAAAATTTTCCTCTAAAAGAACTACGATTTCACCCCAAAAGATTTTTTAGAATGAAAACAAATCGTCTCAAGTTCGTCCCAATATCATTGTTCCAAAAGATTGTTTGTGACAAAATTGAACAAAACAATTCGATAGCGTTTGAACAGTAAATTTTTTTAGGACGGTTAAATTTTCAACTATAAAAGTATGTTCTAATGCATTTGGTTGCGTGGTCGATCGAAAGCAAATTGTTCGAACGTATTGATATAGAGAAACGTTCGACCGTTAAATTTAGTGTTCGACCATGCACTATGTTTGAATGCATTTTGTTGTGTATTCGAACATATTTCTAGTACAAGACCTTTAAACATAGTTCAATATATTACTAGTTCAATATAGTCTTTAGGCATAGGTGTAATTAATGTTCAAATGTGGTCAGAAACCATTCGAACAAGGAGTTCATTATGTCTGACTGTTGTTCGAACGCCGATTACATATCCTAATAATTTAATTAGGATCATAATTAAGATCTCACACCTACATGCAACTCGCACTCGTAACTTGAATTTGAAGAAGAGAAAATGGGATATATCAACTGTTTATTAATCATACCTGAATCTAAAAGACTCCTTGCATGGTCCTAAATGATCACATCATGCTATGCAAATTGAAGAAATCATGTTGATCAGGTACTTTTAAATGTAAATTGAGGTCGGAACCTGGTATATAACTAGATATATATATAGTTTGGGGGATGTGCAATATTAACATGTTCTTAGTTTTTTGGCTATAATCGTTAGTGTCGACCTCCACATCACTAGCAAACTAATATAACTATATATTGATCCACCCAAAGGAAAATGTTTTTGTCACACGTACAACAAGTACTACTTAATTTTTAAATATAAGTCCGTACGTAATTAGACAACATGGTTAAAATTAATATGAATATTTGGTCAAGCTATAATTTATGTCCAAGTCATTAAACTACGTAGCCCAATATCTAACCGGAAGTCATTAAATTATCAAATTGATTCAAATACACTCAAATTGATCAACATGCATCAATTTGAGTTAATTAACCGGGAGTGGAGCTAGGCCAGGTTCTGTGAATGTTTTAATGTTGAATCCTATTAATAAAAGAAGGAAAAAAGAAAATAAAAGAGAAATAATCAAAGAAGAAATACAACTATAGCTTGACTTTTTGGAATTTTTTGATTTTTCTAAAACTACACTTTAATTTTATTTAAAGGAATTTAGATTCACATTATTCTGTTAAAAACTATATATTGAGTACATGGAATATATAATAATCCATCTATAGAAACCAAATTATTATCTTTATATACAAAAGAAGAGCATCTTACTGCAAAATTCAGTAATGAATAAGCTGTTCAATGCATTAAATATTGTTTTCTAAATTTGAAAAATATATTTGCTATATATATATATATATTGCTACAAATGATATGCAATTAATATTGTCGAAAATCTTTGGTAGATTATATATGTGATATTAAGAAATTAATGCAAACACCAACTACCTGATTTAACCTTTAATATTTAATTTAACACATTCTTCATCATTATATATATATATATATATTGATCTAAGGTCAGACGGTTGTTGACAGTACTTAATTAGCTATATACTATACTATATACTACTACTAATAGAATTAAGTTGACATGTATAACAATCCGTTTATATTTATTGATATAAGACGGTTGTTAATCGTATACAGTTATCAAAATCATTTAATCTTCTAATTGATAAGATTAATTTAGTTTAGACCCCTGCACATTTTTGTTGTCTTTATAATGGGAGCCATCTAGGACTGTTTGGCCCGGGAATCCAGGTATACCTGGACTGGAATCAAGGTTTCAAATCCAGGCCGAAATCTGGACCAAGTTAGCCTGAGCCAGAACCTGGATGAATCAAGGTTTTCGAGTTGAACCTTTTTTAAAAAAAAAATTAGAACTCAAACAAAAATCAGATAACTAGTATAGTATTTCTTTTTCCTAATGCTACGTGAAAGAGATTACCCAAATCTTCCGCTCTTCTTTTGCTGGGACTGCCATTACCATTGTCATTCTCATCTTCAGAAGAAGAAAGTGACGATGAAGACGACATTAAGAAGGAAAAAAGAAGGGAACAACTTAACAAGGACAAAAAGGTATAGATAAAGACAAAATGTGAGGGACCCAAAAAGTGGGTGCCAGAACAAAAAGGTATAGTCGTAGTTTTATTTCATTTATGGGAGGTGGGGTTTCTTTGCTTTCCCGCACTGCAAAGACGGCTATGGCAGAACAAAAACATATTTTTGTTGTCTCTATACTTCTTCAATCTGTGCGGTTCTAAGGAAAAAAATTATGTAATATTTGTCGAGTATAACTTTTTGAGGGTCCTTCTGGGCTTTGAAGATTATGTTAGTGGCATACAGGGGGTCTCGTAATTAATATTGTAATATTGTGGCGTGATCACAAAATTTGAACAAGAAGAAGTTGAATCCGGATATAAAAAAAAAAAAAAGTATCAGGTTTATCCGGATTTTACTATGCAGGTATCGGCTCGGGTTTGTTTTGGACCGGAACCCAATTATCCAGGTTCTGATCGGGCTGGAACAAAACCCGGCTTGGATGAACAGTCTTAGAGCCACCATCATAATCATTGATCGTTAACTGTTTACCATTTTCTACTTAATGCTAACGAAATAAAATTTGACGTGATCTAGTAGGATTGGATTTAATTCATTAATACAAGACCATAGCAATATATAGTCGTCGATCATTAACCGTCAACCATTTTCTATTTAATGCTAATGAAATTGGATTTGATATAATATATTCATTAATACAAAACTGTTAATAGTTAATAGTCGTTAAGCAAAATCACTCAATTCATCAATTATTTTTGGCATCTTTATATTTGGAGATGATTATAGAGTACTTCACGATTTCAGATGTATGACAGTTAATTGTAATTGAACGTTAGGACAATACATGAACTCTATCCATTTATTATATTCAGCCAGATGAAATGTTGACATGCTAATTATAATCCAAAAGTTATTGTAGTATAGAAATTCTTGTTTTTTTTTATTTTAATTAATGATGATCAACAATATCATGCAGCGGTATTATGAAATTTTGTACTTGTTTTTCTTTGAGAGAAGGAAATTTTGTATTTAGGTTGTAGCTGAATCCTTTTGAAGTTCAAATGTTCATTTTGCAGTGAGCAAAAGTAGCTACAAAACACCTATAAATCGTCAAGATACATTATTTCAGGCAACAATTTGCCCGTTAATCAGAATTTTCATTTTTTGTCTAGTGCAAAAAAATAATTTTCTGTCAGATTTTTTGAGTTAATCAAAAAAGCTTTTTTGCGGCGATTTTATATCGCCGCATATGGTATAAAAAAATCGCCAATAAAGATGTGTACACAAACTTAATTTTTTCGCCGGTAAGAATATGACATTTTCTGTCGAATAATTATGAAATTTTGTATTGTTTTTTTTTTTTAGAGAAGGAAATTTTGTACTTAGGTGGTAGCTGAATCTTTTTGAAGTTCAAATGTTCACTTTGATAGATTATGGGTAATATCTTCATTTTGACAAAATATGAGGCTAAACGGATCCAAAATCTTGGTTAGCACCATTAATAATATTAATTCTAAGTCAAATTAAACAAGTTCTTCTAGTCATCTTACTACAAGAAAATAGGTCTTTTCTAGCAATTAACCCTTATTTGTTGCGATTTTTGTCTTGCCGCTGAAATTCAACGCAATGTATTCGAAATGCTAATGCTGAAATTACTATTCACTTATTTGCAACGAATTAATTTGCGACGAATGGTAAAATCGCCACAATAGATACTTTTGCAGCGAATTAAAATCGCCACTATTTACGACGAATCTTTAGTCGCAAGTGATTTTTGCCGCTGAGAAAGACTATTTTTCTTGTAGTGGCTTTTGTTTTAATCGTGAGTGGAGGCCAATTAGTTATGTGAATTCTCTAAGGTTTAAATATTCCATTGCTAAGAAAGAACGTAGAAAAGAAAAGAGAAATAATGTTTAAGTAGATATATATATATTTTGCGGTGCATTAAATTTTCATAGTGTATAAATTAATAAAACGTAAAATAAATAGACGGCCAGACGTTGAATCTTTGCATTTAAAACGTAATCTAGGTGAGGTTAAGCATATCTGCCAAGTTGAAGTACTATATATGGTATTCCATAATTGGTAGGAAAACAAAGGTTTGATTTTCTTACTGTTTTTTCTAGTGGCCCCAGGCCACTTCACTATCAAATTAATTATGGCTAGCAATCTCACGTAAAGTATTACTTCTTCTTTTTTCATCCTACAATTTAATGTTTAAGCCTTTAATTGGAAGTTTATATTAGCACAATTATGCTGAGTTGTGTGTGTTTAAATCAATGACAATAACATTTGAAAAAAAAAAAAAAATCTTAGAACTATTTACCAACTTTAAGAGTCTCGACCCAAAATAAATAAATTTACAATATAAGATTATTACTGTCTATATGGATTTTAGGGCAGTGCATTAAAATATGGCAGTATTCACCCCTATTCGTAAGACGTTCATGTCTAGCTAGGTGCTAAATGTGAAGTCAATTATGACATCAATTACCTTATCCAAGGAGACAACCCAGAACCTTAAATTACCAGCTCGCCACCTCGTCAACGAGCACGTGGCTTCCAAGTACGTTTCTTCATGCACGAAGATTAGTATAAATAGATGGAACTGTGCATGGATGAAGGTCACTCCCATCTCTCTCTCACAAGCTTTCTCTCTCACACACACAAGCTCTCTCTCTCTCTCTCTCTCTCTCTCTCAAGATTTCTCTCTAGGGTCGCAATGGTGCTTATTTCTGAGATCAGCGCTCATGAAAATAACACAGAAGCAGATACACAACTCATTGTGCCTGCATTCACATCGGAATGTTGGAAGGGTTGTTACCTCGAAAGGGGGCAACATAGTTCCCTCATGCGATTCAAAATAATGAAACATGAGGTAATTTAGCTAGCTAGGTTTCCCCTACTTTTGAATGCTTTGTAAAAGTTTATATATAAAGTGTGGAGTTTTAAGCACATAAATGGTTTTTTTTATGGCTTAAATATCTCATTTTTGGTGGGTTTGTTCCTCTCTCGCTATCTCTTCATGAAGAAGAGTTTCACGGTTTTGAAAATATTTTTGGTACCCTCTTTTCATCATCTTTCAAAATCTACATCAAACGCTGCAAAGCAAACAACTTTAGGTTAAGGGTAGCCAAGAAGATGAAGTACTGCATGCACAAGGGAAGTGGTTGTTTTGAGTTTACATGAAAACAGATCATAAATAGTATGATACATGATATTCCATGATATCATATTTCATGATCAGTATGTAAATCTTCAAGGTTCATAGTTTTTTTTGTGGGCTCATTTTTTTACAAAAATCTTATATAAAATTTGTGTATTCAGAAGTACTTATTCTTAACATTACTCTTAATTAATTAAAAGAAAACAAAAACGCATGACTTTTATAATTTACACGTCAATTTACTTTTATTTTATAAACTAAAATTTATCTCTGTTTTTAACCCGATCCCCTCTCAGCGGCCTCTTCCTTCTTTTCCTTTTTTCGATGTTCAAGTGAATGTCTCGTACAAGCGCTTATTTCATCCCTTTTGAGTGTTCTGTTTTACAAGTTTCAGAAGCCTATGACAGCAGAAGATTTGAAATATCACTGAACATCATTTTTGTTGCTGCGCGCCTGAGGATGAAAAAATATTGGGCCAATTATTAGTAGTGTGTTCGTTGTATTGTTCGACTTGCTAACATGAGGATGATTGTGTAAAGTTGATTAGACATCGATTTTTTTTTTTTTCTTTTCTGTTGTACTCTTTATCAGGAGTTTCTCACTTTACAAATTTCGTGGATTTAAATTTTGACAGCATTGCGAAACCCAGCCATTAATCCGTATGCTTACTCGAGCGCCGAAGCTAGATTTGACTCACATGTGGAATGCACCGATTTCAAAGCTTATGGAGTGCTTAGAAAATGCCAGAACAATATACATCCGGAAAGATATGGTAATATGTTTTTCCGTTTGCCTAACTTTTCATCTGATCTGTTTGTAATGAAGTATTGTTTTCGAACCTGAAAATGTTTTTTTTTTTTTTTGCATAGTGCTACAGTAATTTTGTGATGGATATCGTTTTCTTTTAAATAATATGCAATAGTGTGGCGAAACGTACCCATGATAAGTAAAAGAAATTCAAACATGAGTTTTCTGAAGAAATAAATCAATGCAAACATGCACTACCAGATTTAATCATCAATACTTGAGTTTAACAGATTCTTCATCATTATTGACATAAGATATATACAGTATACAAGAGATGATTGTTGACAGTCAATTAGCTATATATTATTTACTACTAATAGAATTAAGTTCACAGCTGTTAAGTTCGTTTGTATTTATTGATTTAAGACCATTAGTCTTTTACCATTATCAGAATCACATAGTGTTCTAATTGATAAGATCGATATAGAAGGATAAACCTACATAATTTTTGTCATCTTTACAATTGGAGCCATAACACTACAAGAAAAACGGGAACTTGTGACCATTCTTTTGCAATGAAAAGAATTATATGTGAAGAAAATAGATTCATTTTAGCTGGAAATAGTCATTTTGCTAGAAATAACTGATCGCAAATAAGCAGTTTTCTTATACGTTGTGCGTATTGTTGACAAAATTAATTAATTACAAGACATGGTGTTGAGCGTTAACCATTATCTATTTTTTATTTAATGCTAATAAACATGATCAAATAGGATTGGATTGTATTCATTAATATAAGATTGTTAATCGTTTATAGTTTTTAGAATCACTTAGTTTGTCCAGTGGTAGTTTCCATAAAGCAGCTCACGTTTGTTTGTTGCGCGTTCCCACTACACTAGACACGTGGTAGTTGTAGGAATTAATTAATTATAAGAAAAATTAACTTTTGTGACCATTTAATTGCGGTGAAAAGACTATTTGTGACCAAAATAGACTCATTTTAGCTGTAAATAGTCATTTCATTGGAATTAACTGGCCATAAATAAACAGTTTTCTTGTAGTATTTCTAATGGATAATATCAGTTTAATATGATATACCTGCACATTTTTTGTTGTCTTTTATAGTTGGATCTATTTGAATAATTTAATTAATTACAAGACATGATCATTGATCGTTAATCGTTAATCGTTAATCATTAATTAACCATTTGCTATTTAATGCTAATGAAGTCGGATTTGATATAATCTATTACGATTGGACTATAGTCATTAATACAAGACTGTTAATCGTTTACCGTTAACAGAATCACTTCAAAATAAGTAAACATCACATACTTTTTGTCTGTAATTTGAGTTTATTTAAAAGGTATTGGAGTTTCTATAGCATTGATATATAGAAGATAAATATTGCAACTATATATGTGGCGACTCGTTTAAATTAGTTTAAAAGTCGCCGCATATTTAGCACATGATATATATGCTATAGGATTGAAGACTAGTCACCATGCATAGATCTTGCATGGTACGTACGTAGATCCAAAATAAGAATCACCTAAAACTTTGGTATTACTCCCCATTGTAAGAGATAATCACTACAAGAAAAACGGATATTTTTTGCCATTTGTTTGTGACGAAAAGACTATTTGTGATAAAAACAGACTCATTTTAGCTGTAAATAGTCATTTTCGTTAGAATTAACTGGCTGCAAATAAGTAGTTTTCTTGTAATTATCGTACTTTGAAAAACGAGCTTAAAAGAAAAGAAAACTTGGCAAGAAACAAAAATTAGGGAATGAAGAGTCAGGAAAATTAATTAATTGTTTCTAGTAGGTGGGATTAACAGGCATACAGTGTTAATATTATTGATAGCTAGATTCACATTTAATATTAATGGTGTAGAAGGCAACATTTTCCTCATTGAATTTGGTAAACGTAGTAACTACGTACGGTTAATTGCTGTCTCAAATTCTTGCATTAAGAATTATGGTTTAGATACTGTAATTAAGAGAATTACTTTGCATGGAATGTACACAACATTCTAAATTTGTAATTATTTAGAAAAGAATTAAAACCTTATTTGGTGTCATTTCCAAGATGTTTTATTTGGCTACGAAAAGGTACGTGATCAGTACGGGAAGGACAAGTTGGGCTCTCCTACATATATAAGCTCTCTCTTGCTCCACCACCTTCACACAATCTCTCTCTTCGATACTAATCTCAATCTCTATCACTCTCTCGCCATGCAGGTCAACATGTCACTGATCTCGAATGAGCACAACTTTCAAAACTCCTGTAATGACTTTGAAAACTTCACAACGTGGGAGATAGAACCCTATGTTCCAAGTCCAGTACAAGATCAGGGTTTATGCAGTAAAAAATATCCCGACCATAGTCGGCTAGTTCAAGTCCTCAAAGAAATGATTGTCGTAAGTTTCTTGTTCTATTAACTTGATTACATGTTAAGTTTAATGTTGGTCAAACATGAGTAGTACTACAACATGATTATATATGCGCGATATATATGATTTTCACAACCCATGCTAACTATTTCTCATCTTTTATTTGAAATAGCAATCAACGTCAAAGTTAAGACAAACATCGGTTGTGCAAACTGGACAAAGAACAACAGATGGTGTACTCGTAGCTGTCCCAATATCCTATAATGTCGCAGATCACGATTTTCCCATCAATGCTATAACACCGAATGTGGTAGCCAAACTAGTTACATAAGTCTTCCATTAGATTTTTACTTATACACATAGGAATTTTCGGTCGAGTTTAAGCATCTCGCATGACATTTTTAATTTCCATGCAATAAAAATTTTATTCCAAATGCATGTTAACTTTCATGATAACAAATTGATTGAGTAATTTGAATGGTATATTATTTATTGGTTAATTTAGTTTCTTACATCTTCATATATATATATATATATATATAATTTAGTTTCATGATTTTTGCACTTGCATCTCAAATCAATTGCACCAATATTGCAGAAAAAACATACACCAACCCATCTAGCTAGAGAAATTCAGGTATCCTTCCAACTACCTGAAGATTGTGACATTGATGTTACATTAATGGTGGATAAGGTATTTTTGTTGTAGCTTATTTATTGATTTTGCTTTAGTTACTTGTTGACTAACTCAAAAAATAAAATACTTTTGCATCATTTCTATATGTCTATAAACGTATGTATGTGTGTGTGTGACGAAGTTACCTTATTTTTGTAGTGATTGCTTGATTTTCTTATAGTTACATAGGTCGTCAACACATCAGTTTTCTTTTTCTGAGAGGCTTGAAAAATGGAGAATTGAACGCAGGCAACGTAGTAATGGAAGATTTGACCTGGTAATTATGTTCACTTTTTGTTTTGGTAATACTAATTTTTATTGGTTTGTATTAACTTTAAAGCAAAATAAATTATTAATGAAACCAATTGAAATATGAACATCTAAAATCCTATGGTATCTAACTATTTACCATGAGAAGGATCATAACTATAAAGTTAGTTTTGGTATATTATGTGTACATTTATGTATATACATGATGGAATCTTCCATGCATGCAGTATTACCATCACGAAAGGGCATGCCGAATGTTCAGGTCAATCATGGAGGTTATCAATTTTCTACTCTACGAGGCTTATCCAGACAAACTGCGTAAAGCAAACAAGGGAGCATTAGAAGGAGATAATTCAGTGAGTTCATGCATATGAATATATATATATATATTAATTGCTTAGTAAATTATTCCTTGGTGATTTTAAATTATGTTGATGGTACATACCTCTTTTCAGGCACATAAATATGATTATAAGGAGAAAATACTAAAGAGAAAGTGGATATCTCCCATTTGTAAACGCAGTTGTAAATCCAAAAAGGAGAAGAAAAGTTTCTCACCCATAGTTCATGATGGATATGGAGCCGAAACAGTGGAGCAATTCTTAGCGGCTTCATATGAGAAATTTCTTAGTTCTACAACTAGTAGCTTGAACCATGGATCAAGCGAAGTGGAAAAGTATACAGTGTTCTCATCTGAGTCTGAGAAACAAACTAGAAGAAGAAAACCGGTTGAGGAATTTTTGGATGCAGCACATAAAAATCTTCTTAATTACTTTAACATTGAAGAAACCACCCCCAAAAGGTAACCGCATTGTTGTTAGTTACTTGTGTGAACTATGTTTCCTATCTAAAAATAAAAAATATCTTATTGTTAGTTTACCTTTATTCTCTCATTGATAGTAGGAATCAAGAAGAGGAATAGACTTGAGCCAAAAGGAGAACGACAAAGCTGTGTAACCCCAGTCCAAGATTCTACTTCAACTCCATTGATTGATATAGGAACCAAGAAGAGGAGGAAAGTTGAGCTAAAAGGAAAAGAAAAAAGCAGCATGGCCCCAACCCAAGATTTTATTTCAGCTTCACAAATTGCAAGAACCAAGAAGAGAAAAGTTGAGCCAAAAGGACAAGGACAAAGTAGTGTAGCCTTAGCCCAAGTTTCTAATTCAACTTCGGTGAATGCAAGAACAAAGAAGAGGAGTGCTGAGCCAAAAGCAAAAGAAAGAGGTGAAGAATGTTTGGATGAAGCACATAAAAATCCGTTTAATTTCTTTAACATGTAAAAAGAAAGAGGTGAAAGCACTACAATTATGAAAAGATGTTTAGTAGATTTGCCCAAAACTCAACTTTCACAAAAGTCAACAATTTTAAGCAATTTAATGTGTGACAAAACCTTGCATGCCATATACTACCGGAAACTTTATTTGCCAGTAGTGCAATAGGAGAAATGGATTGAAGAAAGACTTCTGGAGTTGATTGGGTATAGACCATCGACCTGCATCGACCCCTGATTGACTATCTAGTTTATTTCTTTTCGAAATATTCTGAGTTCAACTATATATAATACAAAACATGGCCATTCTAAAAGAAAGAGTACTCATACGAAACATAGTATTACTATTATATATTGTGCTAATTTTGGATGTCTAACGCACTTTATTAGACAGTCAACTATATACTATATATACTGTGACAAAAAACAATAAATCATGATGATTTGAGCTAGGGAAATGCATGCATGGTAAGCTTCCCATGATAACTTGTCGATGGAGTACTAGTTTAGGTGAGATGGGTTCAAAAGTACGTAGTTCCATATGTAATTTGCTAATGGAGTGGAGAAAACTAGTCACAACCTGAAAAATTAATTACCTTTTTACCAACTCTGGACTACAATATATATATATATATATATATATATATATATATATTGCAACTAATTGGCAGATCACATACTAGGTATCCCTAATAATTGCATCAACAGATAAATTATATATTCTTGTAGCCTTTGATGTTTGCAGGATATCCTAGGAAAATACAAGGCCTAGCCCGAGGTTCAAACTTTGTTTTGTGGTGCTTAGGAGTGCTAGCATAACTTAGGCAACCAAAAACTTGAAGATGATCATAGGAGGGTGGTGATGAAAAGAGCTTTTCATAGGGTGATTTATTAGAAAGGAAAGGTGTAGGGATCCTATTGATGATGTAGGCTATTGTTAAGATGGCATCTCCCCAAAATGGAGTAGGCAATCCAGCTTGAAAAAGGAGTGCCCTGGCTACATTCGAAAGATGTTGGTGTTTCCTCTCAACAACACCATTTTGTTGAGAGGTATACACACATGATTTTTGGTGAATGATGCCATTGTTTTTATAAAAATCAGTCATGTCAAATTCCAGGCCATTGTCAGTTCTGATTTTCTTGATTTTGCTATTGAATTGACTGTGTATTAGCTAGAAGAATGATTGCAAGATAGGTCATGTATCTGATTTCAATTTCATTAAAAAAACCCAAGTGATTCTTGAATAATCATCCACAATGGTTAAAAAATAATGAAAACCTTGAATTGATGCTTGAGAATATGGGCCCCATATATCACAATGGATTAAGTCAAAAGGAAATGAACTAGTGGATACACTTGGAAGAAAAGGAAGATGTTTCTGCTTGGCCAAAGGAAAAATTTTACAATGAGGTAGGTCATTGGACTTTACATTAGGAACAGGAGAATGGATTAAACCCATTCTTTGTGAAGATAAATGTCCTAATCTAAAGTGCCATATATTAAAATCATGTTGAACAGTTGCTTGGTTGACTCGAGCTTGATTTGGAAGATTTAAAGAAGGTTTGATGTTGCTGTCATGAGAGAGAGGCAGGAGATAATAGAGGCCAGCATGAACCTTAGCAAGTCCAATCGTCATCCTTGAAGAGGGGACCTGAATGAAGCAAAGATCCTTTAAGAAAAACAGACATGTATTTGGTTTTTGAGTGAGCTTGCTAACTGAGATGAGATAAAAGGTGAATGAGGGTACACATAGGACATCAGTCAGTAACATAGAACCTGATAGCTTAACAGTTCCTATGTGTGTGACTTGAGCCCTTGTACCTTTTGGAAGCTGTACAAATGCTTGTATGCAAGGAGAAAATTTATCATGGAAAGAGGTAGAGCATACCATGTGATCAGTGGCCCCTGTGTCCATGATTCATGGTGTGACATAAACATCAGAGTGTTTAAAGTGAGTGGATGAGTTGTGTTTGCAAGGATTTACATCATTGAAATGAGAGTAATTATTGGTCATGGAAAGAGAGGAGAGACAATGATGGTTACCTGCTAGGTTTGAGTAGGATGTGTTTGAGGAATTTGGTTATGAAATTACGGGTTTGATAGGAGTAGGAGTAGGCAGTATAGGTTGGTTCTATCCTGAGTTGAGTAGAGGAAATCGAGCATTGACAAGATCCATAAGATGTTGTGCTTGTGCTTGAGAGAGGTTCAATTGAGAGACACTTGGAGCAGGTGCTTCATGGCTTGGGGCATTAATCTGAGCAGCAACTTGATTTGCAGAATAAGGTGTAGCAAAGGTGTTTCCAATTCTTGATTTGGTGAACTTGAAGTTTGGTGGGAATCCCACCAACTTGTAGCATTTCTCCTTTGTATGTCCAACCTTGCCACAATGGTGGCAAACTTGGTTGGACCTGTCCTTTTTCTTTGTAAATTTTTTATAGGCAAGCAAGGTAGAAGGTTCTGAGATGGGCAAAGATGTATTCCTTGCTTGCTTTTGCCTTTCCTCTTTCAAAATTAGTGAAAAAATTTTATCCAATGAAGGCAAGGGACTTAACAAAATGATATGTCCCCTCACAGCATCATAACTGTCATCTAACCCCAATAAAAATTTAAACACATAATCTCCTTGTGGAACTTCACCAACATTCTTCAAAGCATCACAGGTACACTTCCCACAAGTGCAACATGGAAAAGGTCTATAGCTATGCAACTCTTCCCAAATAGCATTAAGTTGAGTGAAGTAATCACTTACAGAGAGGTGTCCTTGTACAATGCCACTTTCTGTTGGAAGTGATAGATCCGAGCCTCATCAGGTTGTGCAAAACGCTCCTTAAGCTTGTCACATACCTATTTGGCTGAAGTCAAGAAAAAGACATGAGATTCAATGTCCTTTGAGACAGAGTTTAGGATCCACGCAAGAAGGATGTTGTTGCATCTTAGCCATGAAACATAGGAAGAATTTGATAAATCAGGAGTGGTGATCGTGCCATCCAGAAACATGATTTGTTTTTTATGGAAATAGAAAGTTGAAATGATCTGCTCCAAGAAATATAGTTTGAACCAGTTAATGGGGGTGAGACAATGACATTATTCGCATTGTCACTGTGATGTAGGAAGAAGAGACTATTTTGATCCTCAAGGGAAGAGGGAGAAGAAGAAGAAGAGGATGTCATGATTATTGAGATGAAGTTTGTTTGCAAGTCAAGAAAACACAGCAGGAGAGATGTCCTTCTCTGATACCATGTTAAAACATGAAGAGAAACTCGAAATGCATAGGCAGTGTAGAGAAAAATCTCATTCTCTTTGATCTGATTTTAATTACACATGTAACACCCCGTGTTTTAGTGTATTTTTAATGAATGATTATTTTTATTAATTTAAAATTTATTCTCTTGTTTTAAAATTGGTTGAAATTTTAGTGGATTTATTTTTATGATTTTAATTTTGTGAAAATTATTTTGAAGTGCTTTTGCTACTGCATATGTTGCTTTGTGTGTTGTAGCTTTGATGCTCAGTGTCCTCATGTCCTTCTTGCTTGCAATTCTTCTCATTACATTTTATTTTGTGAGACATATTTGAGTTTAACACATTCTTCATCATTATTCAAATAAGATATATATAGTATACAAGAGATGATTGTTGACAGTCAATTAGCTATATACTATTTACTACTAATAGAAGTAAGTTCACAGCTCATATTAAGTTCTTTTGCATTTTTTGATTTAAGACCATTAATCGATTGTTTACCATTAATATAAGATCACTTAGTGTTCTAATTGATAAGATTGATATAGAATGGTAAACCTACACATTTTTGTCATCTTTATAATTGGAGCCATGTTGTTGACTAAATTAATTAATTACAAAACCTGGTCAATGATCGTTAACCATTAACTATTTTCTATTTAATACTAATGAAATTGAATTTACATGATCAAATAGGATTGGATTGTATTCATTAATATAAGACTGTTAATCGTTTATAGTTATCAGAATCACTAATTAGTTTGTCCAGTGGTAGTTTCGATAGAGCAACTCATGTTTGTTTGTTGCGCGTTCCCGTTGGACTAGACACGTGTTAGTTGTAGGAAGTATTTCTAATTGATAACATTAGTTTAATATGATATACCTGCACATTTTTTGTTGTCTTTTATAATTGGATCTATTTGAAGAATTTAATTAATTACAAGACACGATCATTGATCGTTAATCGTTAATTAATCATTTGCTATGTAATGCTAATGAAGTCGGATTTGACATAATCTATTAAGATTGGACTATAGTCATTAATACAAGACCGTTAATCGTATACCATTAACAGAATCACTTCATAATGAGTAAATATCACATACTTTTGGTCCATAATTTGAGTTTATTTAAAAGGTATTAGAGTTTCTATAGCATTGATATATAGAAGATAAATATTGCAACTATATATGTGGCAACTCGTTTAAATTAGTTTAAAAGTCGCCGCATTTTTAGCACATGATATGCCATAGGATTGAAGAGTACTAGTCACCATGCATAGATATTGCATGGTACGTACGTAGATCCCAAATAAGAATCACATGAAACTTTGGTATTGCTCCCCACTGTAAGAGAAAAATACTAGGAAAAAGAAGCATAAAAGAAAAGATAACCTGGAAAGAAACAAAAATTAGCGAATAGAGAGTTAGGAAAATTAACTAATGGTTTCTAGTATTCACATTTAATATTAATGGTGTAGAAGGCAACATTTTCCTCATTGAATTTGGTAAACATAGTAACTATGGTTAATTACTGTCTCACATTATTCTTGCATTAAGAATTATGGTTTAGAATCTTTAGATACTGTAATTAAGAGAATTACTTTGCATGGAATGTACACAACATTCTAAATTTTTAATTATTTAGAAAAGAAATTAGAAACTTATTTGGTGTCATTTCCAAAATGTTTTATTTGGTTACAAAAAGGTACGTGATCAATATGCTGGAAGGACTCGTTGGGCTTTCCTACATATATAAGCTCTCTCTTGTTCCACCACCTTCACACAATCTCTCCCTTCATTACTGATCTCAATCTCTATCTCTCTCTCTCCATGCAGGTTAAGATTTCATTGATCTCGAATGAGAACAACACCCAAAATTCCGGTAATGACTTGGAAAACTTAACAAGGTGGGAGATACAACCCTATGTTACAAATCCAGTACAAGATCAGGGTTTATGCACTAAAAAAAACACTAACCATATATAGTTGGCTAGTGCAACTCCTCAGAGAAATGATTGTCGTAAGTTTAATTTCTTGTTCTATTCACTTGATTACATGTTAACTTTGTGATAAAAAATTGATTTAGTAATTTGAATAGCATATTATTTATTGGTTAATTTAGTTTCATCCATCTTCATATATATAGCATCGTTAACTTCATGATTTTTGCACTTGTATCTCAAATTGGTTGCACCAAAATTGAAGAAAAAGCATACACCAACTCGTCTAGCTGGAGAAATTCAAGTATCCTTCCAATTACTACCTGAAGATTGTGACATTGATGTTATATTAATGGTGGACAAGGTATTTTTCTTATAGCCTATTTATTGATTTTCTTTAGCTACTAATTGTTAAGTAACTCAAAAACCAAAATAATTTTGCATCATTTGTATATCTCTGTGAACGTATATATGTGTGTGTGTGTGTGTGTGCGCATGCGACAAAGTTACCTTATTTTTGTAGTGATTGCTTGATTTTCTTACAATGACATAGGTTGCCAACACATCAGTTTTCTTTTTCTGAGAGGCTTGAAAAATGGAGAATTGAACACAAACAACGTAGTAATGGAAGATTTGACCTGGTAATTATATATGTTCACTTCGTGTTCTGGTAATACTAGTTTTTATTGGTTTGTATTAACTCTAAAGCAAAATAAATTATTAATGAAACCAATTCAAATACGAACATCTAAAATCCTATGGTATCTATCTATTTACCATGAAAAGGATCATAACTAAAACGTTAGTTTTGGTAAATTATATGTTACATTTATGTATATACATGATGGAATCTTCCATGGATGCACTATTACCATCACGAAAAGGCATGCCGAATGTTCAGGTTGACCATTGAGGTTGTCAGTTTTCTACTATACGAGGCTTATCCGGACAAAATGCAAAAGGTAAACAAGGGAGCATTAGAAGGAGATAATTTAGTGAGTTGCATATAAATATATATATATATATATATTTATATTAATTTCGTAGTAAATTAGTCCTTGATGATTGTAAATTATGTTGATGGTACATACCTTTTTTTAGGCACATAAATATGAATATAGGGAGAAAATACTAAAGAGAAAGTGGATATCTCTCGTTTGTAAAAGCAATTGTAAATTAAAAAAGGAGAAGAAATGTTTCTCACCCAAGGTTCATGAAGGAGATACAATTGAAACTGTGAAGCACTTCTTAGCGGCTTCAATAGCTTGAACCATGGATCTAGTGAAGTAGAAAAGTAAACAGTGTACTCATCTGAGTCTAAGAAACAAGCTAGGAAAATAAAGGTGGTTGAGGAATTTTTGGATGCAGGACATAAAAATCTGCTTAATTACTTTGACATGGAAGAAACCATCCCAAAAGGTACCTGCACTGTTGTTAATTACTTGTTGTGGACTATGTTTCCTATCTAATATATATATATATATATATATATCTTATTGTTAGTTTACCTTTACATTGTATTCTCTCATTGATAGTAGCAACCAAGAAGAGGAAGAGATTTGAGCCAAAAGGAGAATAACAAAACTGTGTAACCCCAATCCAAGATTCTATTTCAACTCCATTTTTCACAGGAACCAAGAAGAGGAGGAAAGTTGAGCCCAAAGGAAATGGAAAAGGCAGTATAGCCCCAACCCAAAATTTTATTTCAGCTTCTCTGATTGCAAGATCCAAGAAGAGAAACGTTGAGCCAAAATGACAATGACAAAGTAGTGTAGCCTTAGCCCAAGGTTCTAATTCAACTTCAATGATTGCAAGAACAAAGAAGAAGAACACGGAGCCAAAAGGAAAAGGACAAGAGAGCGTATCCCAAGCTCAAGGTTCTATTTCAGCTTCACTAATTATAGGAATATAAAAAAATGACCGTTGAGCCACAAGGAGAATGGCAAAGCAATATAACCCCAGCCCAAGACTCCATTTTGGCTAATCCTGTACTAGAACCAAAAGGTAACTACATCATTTCTAATTACATTATGAAGACAATAAAAGTTGTAATTGGTATTTCTCTACATGATCATCTACTTTCATTAATTGCAGGAAGCAATAGAGGGATAGCAGAGCAGCCAAATCTAGAAGAATGGCAAAGCAATGTAATCGTCTTCCCAAATTTTGTTTCAACTAACCTTATACTAGAGGCAAAAGGTAACTATATCAATAATTACATGATGCGGATAGTGAAAGTGGAGTTTGGTGTTTCTCTACATTTTTTACTATCATTGATTGTAGGAAACGACATAGTGATAGTGGAGAATTCACCCAATCTCGAAGAATGGAAAAAGCAGTGTAGTGCTATTTGAGGATTGTATTTTGCCTTCAGTAATAACAAAAACCTTGAGGGGGTGATTTGCACCATTAGGAGAAGGACAAAGCAGTGTAGCCCCAGCCCAAGATTTTATTTCAACTAATCCAATACAACCAGAAGGTAACTGTATGGTTGCTAATTACAAGATGTATATAGTAAAAATAGTGTTTGGTGTTACTTCAACTATTTACTCTAATTGATTGAATGATTGCAGGAAACAACAAGGCGATTATTGAGAAGACAAGTATAGAAGAATGGAAAAAAGGTATAGTCCAATTCTTAGATTATGTTACATGCGATCCTATATATGATCAAGCAAGACTTGTATGAGAGAAAGACAACATTGCTAGATTGGATGCATCCCTTAGAGCCATTTTGAACTATAATGAAGAGTGTAGTGTGCTCAACCATCTTCCTTACAACCCCCTGTATCATGAGGTTGTATATTTCCATCATAACAATGGCCAAAACAATGAGGGGTTGTAAAATTTGTGCCCAAGTTACAATCATGAGGTTTATTGGCTTTGTTTATGCTTATAACTTATTTTGTGTCTGTAACTGGTTATGGACTTTACTACTTCATTTCCGCCCAAAATCTGTTTCTATATGTACTTTGTTTTAAAAGTTCTTTGGTATCAACTACTATTTATGGGTAATGGTACATTTGCAACTCTTTACTAAATATTTTACGTCTTATTTTATAAACAACACATGTAATTATGCCCTTTCATAAAAATTAATCTCAATTTTATAGACTAACCTTAATTTGAAATAGAATTGAAAGTTTATCATTTTCCAATGTATATCTTCTTCATTAATATAGCCATGGGGGGCATCTATTGATATTTAATTATTGCGTAAGGTTGTGGGCCAGCCCAAGTGGTTGTCCAAGATAGAGGAAGCCCAAAGATTTTGAAGGGGCATTGGATTAGCTATGTGTAAGCTTGGTGTGCCAACATCCCAATTGTTGGGGAATATAAATTATGTTTATGTTCATTCACCCTTTTTAAGTATCAAGCCTTATCACTTATTCATTTTATAAAGAGATATAATTTGTGTTGTATTGTTTCATTTCACTCATTTAAGAGTGTATTATGATAATCTACTCATTATCAACTTTCTTGTAACTGTAAAGAAGTGTATTAATCCTTGTGAGTGTAATAGAAGTTCTACATAGAGCAATAGCCAAATCACCAATTGTAAGGTGATTATATGCGTAAAAGTGTTCTACACAAACTCCTTGAAGCATTTATGTTCAAATGTGTAATATGCTTCTATTTTCATCTAAAAGAGGTTGAATAGTGAATTTGAAAATCCTCAAGGTTTAGTTTGAGGCGACAACGTTGGTAGTGGATTCGAACCTCGTTAAAATACTAAGTTTGCATCTCTTGAACCCTTACTCCTTACATTAATTACTAAAATCAGGTTTGCATCTCTTGAACCCTATTCTCAAGATCGGGCCCATTCTCAACCATCTAAAGCCAACGGTTCATCCTGCTCGTCGTATGCCAGTCCTGACACAACGTCTACCATTCTAGGTGGAATGGTAGTGGAACTACAATAGTGAGATTCCTTGAAATCTTAGTAAGTTAAACAACCAACTTGCATATAGGTAAGATATGCACGTGGTAAACATGAAATGCATGCTAGACATGCAGAAAAATCCGTATTTGTCTTCCATCGAGATTCCTCAGCATTTTCCAAAAACTTTTGATGCACATTTTCTTGCATAGAACAGTTTTCACTTCATCTTTTAAAAAACATAACATTTCTTCGTTATTCAAGCCATCATTAACATAACATAACGTATAGTATCGTTACAACTCTCCTATATGCACTATGAGTACCTGCTAATAACCGTAGTACAACTCACGTTGGAACAACGTCGTCTACAGACTCGTTACACAATGCATTGGTATCATAACATTTCATCATAACATATCATCATCATAACATAATATCATAATGTATGCACCCATCAGCATTCGTTGTCACAAATGACTTCGCTCTCATTCTTTAAAAAAAATCTATTCGAAAGCCATTGACAGTTCTTTGTCAACCCAAGGATTACCACTCTATTTTTACTCACTTTAGAGTGGACATAGGATTTCCATTAGGATAATTTCTCATCCTAGCCTTTGGGGTTTTGACAAAATTTATTTTCCTACAATACTTGAAAAATGTATTTCATGACATATGCGTAAGTTTCATGAAAAATGACATTTATAGATGCAATATACTAAAATAGTGAGAATTTTACATATCATATAAGCAAGTAATCAAATGCTTAAGGATGTATCATATGATATTTCATGCTCAATGATATTTAATAAAATGAATGCGGCGCTTATACAAGAATCATAAATAAATTGGTGCTTATACAAACTTTCCGGGTACTTAGGAAATTGGTGCGGCTGTAATAAAAGTTATTCAAAGTTAGGAATTGCATAATTAAGGAAAATGCTCATAATCAAAAGGGGTCAAACAATGATATTTACAAAAATGCCCCTACATTTCCTGAAATTGCCACTTAGGCTCTAAACTTTCACCAACATTCACAAACCTCATATTTTCACCAACGTTCACAAACCTCATATTTTCTATGTTCTAATTGATATGTGACCTTAGAATTACAAGATTCAAATAACTACCGTGAAATTTATACCCAACGTGTGGCATGCTTTTGGTGACCATTTTAGTGATTTCAAACCTATAGCTTATATCTATGCATGTGTGATCAAACTTCATCAATTAACAATCCAAAAATATGATCTTAAAGGCATGTTTATAACTTAGATTCATGCCACACGAGTTTATCCCAACACTTATGCATTGAATACACCAAACCATCATAAAACTTTCAAACTGTGTGCATGCATGATGTTTCTAGTTTCTCTTTGTCAATATGAGGTTTAAAACCTAAATGAATGGAAGGATGGAAGGATATAAAGCTTCCGTAAGTTCTTTGTGGCACTTGATAAAATATTGGGTCAACTGGGTGGGAATTAAGTTGAAAGCTGGTTCTTGGTTGGGGAGAAGAGATGTAGAGGTGCTTACTCTGCTGCACTTGCCGATTAGAACACACAGAAAAGAAAAAATTATTGTTGTCTCATGGCATAAACCACATCCTGGGTGGTTCAAAGTAAATGTTGCTGGTAATTGTTTGCAAAATCTAGGGGACATAGGTGTTGGTGGGATCCTACGTGATTCAGGTGGAACTTTGAGGTTTGCTTTTGCTGCTAGTAAGGATCGGGGCACTAATAATTAGGCGAAGATGCTGGCGTTGTTGACGGCAATTTAGAAGTGCCATAATATGGGTTTTAAAAATATTCTTATTGAGATGGACTCAATGTTGGTTGTTAATTGGATTAAAAAAGGAAAAATGCAACATATGGTACTTGAAGAATTTCTGGGAGGAAGTCAGAAGTCTTTTAGCTAGGTTGAATTTTCAAATTCAACATGTCTTTCAGGAGGGGAATATGGCAGCAGATTTCCTTGCTCAGATGGGAAGTAGTGGTTGCAATATGGACTGGTATACAACAGAGGAATTAACACACAGGTTGAAGGGTATTATTCGAACTGAGTGAAGTGGTTTGGCAAAGTTACGGAAGGTTCAATGATTTTTGGATTGAAGATGCGTGGTAGAATTATTACACAGTTTTGCTTGATCCTGCACAGATTTGTTTTTTTGGCTGTCTATAAACTAGTGCGGGTTGGTTTTAAAAGTTCTTTGGTTGGTTATTTGATTGTAATCATGGTATTCATCTGTCAAAAGTGATGATTTTTTCAATAAAGATCCAAAAGTTCCGTCCTCCTTCAATAAAATATATATATAATAATAAAAAAAAATCATTCATTCTAATTCTTATTTTGATAACAAAGTATTTCTAGATGCTTATCACTCATGTTTTGGAGACTTAGCCATGATTTCATAAAATATACTTCAACCAAGTGAAAACCGAAACATGCTTGATGATCAACATAAGATATTGATTAATAATTCTATTATGACATGCTGTTTTTCTCAAATTTAAGCCTTCAGTAAATCTTTCAAGACATTAGTAAAAAATATAAGATCATATCAAGACATGTCATGTCTAAAATTTCATACCAAAACAATTTATTCAAACACAACTTCAAATATGAACCGAAATGCATCTCTTCATGTAAAACCTTTCATAACTCAATCAAATCCTCATTCTCATACCATAATTCAAAGCCTAACATGTCAATCTAACACCCAACAAAAGATAAGGCAATATCTACAAAAATCATGACCTTTTCTCACACTCACTCAAGCTACTCGGGTCCAACATTTATTTTCTCACACTTTAAGTGTTTTGCTCTCAAGAGCACTAGAGGAAATTGTGTGAAGAAGTGAGGGTGAAGGGAGGTATTTATAGGACTCCATGGAGGGGTGAGAGTCAAGAAGGGACACAGTTTAGCTTAAGGGTGAGTATGGTGAGTGGTGGAAGTGGGTTGTGGAGTGTTGAGTGTAAAATTCAGTTGTGTCATGGCTTGGTCAGTTGAATAGTTACCTAAATTCGCATGATTAAACCATGGTCTAGTGCTAGAAGGTGTCCATAGGTGCAGGTGTTGCATTGGTTTAGAAGTTTGAAACCAAAAATCACAAAGACAAACAAGTGATGGCCGACAGGTTTGCTTCTTCAAAGCTGTGCAGTTTTGATCCCGTTCTTGTCCCAGCCTCTTGGTCTGATTTGAGGGCATAATAATCACCATTGAGTGGATTTATCTGGTGGGTAAAGAGGTGGGGAGAGGTGGGGTTGGTTGCCAATTGATTGGGTTTGAGCTGAAAATGAAGGAAGAGTTTTGGATGCACATAGTTTCAGTCAATATGAGTCACTTCGCCTTCTCATTTGCCAATCGGTTTTGAGGTTTATAAAAGGGGACTGTCCAAGCTTGTAATTGAGTGCTTTGAAGCAATTTTTAAGGGTGAAAGGTGCATAGGTGGTGGCATGAGAGGGTGGCCATTTTAGGTGCAGAAAATCCTTGAAATAGCAAGGGTATACGGTTGGGACAAAGCTTCAATTCTTAGGTGAATAGTGGTGATTTTGGCTTAGCTTATGAAATTGTTTTTGAACGAGTCTTAGGTCTGGTTTTAGGGGATATAATGATGGCTGAAAGGTGCAGAATACCTCTTGAAAAATTTCTGAAGAGACGTTGGTTTTGGTGGCTTGTTGTGTGGGTCACTCGGTTTTGCACCGAGAAGTCCATTGGTGAGCTCCGGTGGCATTGACATGTCTTTGCTTCAAGTGACATGGGTTGGGTTAATTCTAACATTCAAGGGTTGTCTAAGAGTGATGCAAAACAAGTGTAAAAGATAAAAATTTCAGATCTTAAATTATGAAAAAAAAGATTTCAAGAAAACTATGTAAATTCATGATACTTGAGTCACTGTTCATGGGTGAGATGAATAGCAATGTTAACTCAAGTTAGGGGCCCTATCATGGTTGGAAGAGAACCTTAGGGGCATGTGGTTGGGGGTTTGGGTAAGATGGAAACCGATAGTATAGTGTACGTGGGTTTCATTCGGAATAGTGAAATGGAATACAAGGCTAGGGCTTCAAGTGTTGGGCTTTTATTGGGCCATATGGACAAGCCTTTATTGTGGGCCTAGATGTGGACTTATCAATAGGCTTTATGTCTATATTTATTAGGCCTTTCCTTGGCCTCAATAGTCCACTAGGTTGGATCCCGATTTTGGGTCTTTCTTCAATTGGGCTGATGGCCTTGAATCTTACTAAGTTGAGCCCAATAAATTTATGCTTACTAGGTTGGGCCTAATATATTGTGTCTAATAAGTGAGGCTCATAGTCTTGTGTCCAACAAGTTAGACTTAAGCCTTAGTCTCTCGTCTTACCTAATAAGCTAGGGCCCTTATTAAACCAACCTCTCGAGCCTTCCCAAATCCTCTAGTATTTTAATCAAATCACTTAGCTCATCAATGCCACTTGTCATTCTTCCATTAGCCTCTTGGCTTCTTTGGTCAAAATCAATATTGCACTAGAATTTTCTAAAAATACTAACTAAGTTGATAATGTAAGTTTCTTTGCCAACTCAAACTCCAAAATTCTCCTTTCTTAGGAATCACAACTTGTATTTAGCTAAAGTTATGGTTACTATGTCAAGTCCTAAGGATCTTTTTAGGTGAGGCGTTACATATCCCCCGGATTAGTTATCTAGGCAACATAGAAATTTATTTGAGCAACATTACATAAAAGAAGTACAAAATAACTTGAGTCTTACAGCGGTAGTATGAGTTTATAGTTTAAGAGTATGAAGACACTAAAAAAATAATGGAAATTACAATAACTTTGGGTTTCTCATTTTTCCACGTTGAGATCCCCACACGATATTAGGACAAGAAGATCACTTATTCTGCCCGTGTGGTGTAAAACTGACACCTACCATGAGCCCGCAACAAGGAAGGCAATTGACTTTTGGAGTGCCTCAACTTCATCGATAGAGGCACAATATGTCCTCCCATGCAATCCCACACCACGAGGGCGGAAATGTGGGTGTGATGGAGATTAGAATATAATATATATTGAAATGGAAGAGACAAGGATAATGAGATAGGGAAACTTTGAGAACTACTTTATTATTATTCGCAGTGAATTGAATACAATGCATGCGTCCTTATTTATTAAAAAAAATTACATGAAAATGAGATCAAGGAAATGCGTTGGACTTGCAAACCCTAGAACTGTAAATATCATTTATTAATGGGCTAAATATGGCCGTACTCAACTATAAGATCAAAAATGAAAAGATCAACAAAACGGGTATGTGGCTTCAAGCTGCTATGTTCCCAAATACTATAAAGAATAATTGGACTAACAGAGAATCAAATTAAAGAGGCCAACAGCTAACAAAGATGCTCGAAAGGCATTGATTTGTAACAAAATATATATGGTTGAATTAATCTTGGTAAAGATTTCATGATAGAAATAACATTAGAGGTATAATGTAACAAAAAGAAGTATTTCACGGTAACGTTATCAAAATGAAAAAGAGGACGACAATGAGAGAGAGAAACTTTAGAGACCACGTTTTTGTTATTTAGTGTGAATTAAAAATACAAGGAATAAGTCTTTATAAAGCAATTATATAGAGATGTTCTAAGGTATATATATATATTAAAATTCAAATTTCTCGATAAGATGTGTATTTTGATAATTATGAAAATCATATATTAATGAAATTTTTTATTAAGAATGAAGTGGAACTCATAACATTTATTAGAATTTAATACTACTCAAGCAACTCACGGGTGCAGTTACAAATGTTGCAAGGTCCACTTCATTTGTCTATCTTCCTTTATGCTCTACATGAGTGGCTCTATAACAAGTTAAAGGCACATAGATGATAAATCTTAAAAGGCCACTTCCATAGTTCGATCTCCTCTACTTCGGAAGATGAGTGCTCTAATTGCGTTTAAAATGAAATTGGGTCTAACATAAAAAAGGCAGCAAACGAGTCTGAGTTTTCGCCCAAGACACGGGAAAGAAAAGCAACAATGCGAATATAATTATAATGTACAGCTAAAAAGAAAAAGGAAAATGCAAGTAAACCCAGGTTCAGCAAATGCTGCCTTACATTCATTCAGTCGGTCCAGCCAATAAATAGACAGTGCAAGATAAAGACGCGTATTACCTATATAATAGAATATCAGAGCAGTATGGACACATGATCAAGCAAACAAGGTAAGCATACGACGATTCAGATAAACATGTTACAACCAACCCCATTGTGTTGTGTATATAGATCTTCCTCATCGGCCATTAGGCTCTGCAAGCCTTGGTCTGCAGCCCATCTGCTCAAGAAATTTGGAAAGACGCAAGTGCTTTGCAGCCCATTGTTCAGCCAACTTCTGCTCCTTGGCTTCTGCATCCCTCCTCAGTCCCGCTAATTGTTCCCGGTATTCTGCTTCAATTCTATCCATAGCAACCTTCTGCTCTTCCCTGAGAGCCTTCACCTTTGCCTCAATCTCTTCCATCTTTTCCCTCCTCCGGCATGCCTTCTCTGATTCCAGTTGCAGCTCTACCCTTCTTAACCTCCAGGCTGCTTCCTTCTTATGTGATGCCCAAGCACGGTGTCCTTCTTCCAAATCTCTGCAACAGTCTGTTAATTCTGATATCAACATGCTCTCTCCACAAACAGGGACTGATGCTTGAGGCGGCAAATTCGAGAAAACAAGAGTGCTATCCGGTCCTCTATCAGGCTGCAACCATGGGATCGGTGGAGGGGCAGCAACTGTTGAGGGAGAGAGGGTGAGGGTTACAGAAGGGGAAGGTGACCTGACTGTGGAGGTGCCATTGGAATTAGAAAGCCATGGAGGTAACAATGCTGGTGCAGGAGCAGGTGGGTCAGCATGTAGAAAACTGCCATTGGAAGTGGCCATGAGATATGCTGGGGCAGCACGCTCTTTCACTAACTTCTCTGCAAAAGTCTCAAGGATCCTATCGTATTTGTTGTCCTCGATGGGTTCAATTGCCTTGTTGTTCTCCTTTTGCTCTCTCTGCTGCTTCTCCTTAAACACTTCCCACCACTTGCCTAGTCTCTTAGCAGTACGACCCGGGACTTCAGCTGCAATTTTCTTCCATTTGTTGCCATGTTTTGCTTGAAGACGGATAACAAGACGCTGCTCCTCCTCAGTGAGGGATCCCTTCTTTATTCCAGGTTTGAGGTAGTTCTTCCACCTTTCTAAGCAGGATTTGGCATCCCTGTTTAAGGGTGTGTCCATGCGCTGTGACACAAGATTCCACTCCCTAGGGCCATATTGTTTGACATAGGAACGTAACAAAGCGTCCTCTTCAGCTCTCCAACGCTGTCTCTCCTTCATTTCCAGATGCAAACGCCACTGCCCATTGCCTCAAACTTACGCTCCTCATAATGTATCTAAAATTTTTTCAAAAGATGAGTATTAGCACTCCTGAAAAAGATTATTCATTAATATTAAAGATTAAAGCATTCCCAGAAAGGGAAAATAAAAAGAACAAAGAGGATAAGAGAATGTTAAAAGATAGGACCGGCTTAGAATGAACCTAAAACAAGTTAAGAAAAGCCAACTACGTGCACTGCACAATAGATTCGTGCAAAAGTAAATAGGTATACAGCAGCACCTAACCAAAGGTATAAAAACTAAAGGTGGCAGCGGGCATAGAAATAAATTTCTTTGAGAAAATTTTAGGGAATTCTCCAAGTTTTTTAATGCCTCCATTTTTCATCCATTCATTTCTCCTCATGGATATCACTCTAAACAGCCATTCGAATGGCAAGGTGCAAACAACTCAGTCAATTTTCACAAGACAGTACGATTGAAGAACCGATCAAGCAATCATTCAGAATTCTCCTCAAACTTGAAAAGACAAGGACCCTGGCAAAGTCGCGTATGATATCCAAATCCCACGGACATTTCAGATATGTCTATTTAGTTTTACTAAAAGAAACTGTCAAGCTTTTCCAACAATTCAGCAAAGGATTCATAAAATAGCAAGCACAGCAATAAACATTCAAGATCAAAATAAAATTGTGCTAAATATATTTATCCATAGGAGGATCTGCTACGATAGTCTTGGCATACATTATCCAACCAAAGTATCCTAGAACGCTGCAACACTCAAAATAAGTAATTTACAGGTTGATTTTTTTCCTACATAAATAGCTTCTTTTGGATCTGAAATGACCGTTTTATCCGTTAACTGATTATAGGGATATGTTTTACTTATGAGGATCAAGGAATTTTTTTGGCCATTTAATGATGTTTTACTATTACTTAATTTCGATCTATACTCTATATAAAAAAGCGGAAATGCTCAGATGGAAAATATTCTTTAAAGCTGTGTCAGTGGTTTTATCCTTATGTCTAATTTTATTATAGTTTTTATTCTAGATTATTATATCTTCTATTGATCGGTGATTGTTCACGATTTTACCACTTGGCTTACTTTTCTAAAATTTTAAGGGGAATTAAAGCGCTTTTATATCCTTCATTTCTTTCATGTCATATACATTTTGCATTGCAAATTTTTTTTATCAGACCATATAAGAAACAGGGGAATTAACTAGAAACCAAACACAAACACTACCAACGTAAAATGGTTCCCAACTGGTATAGCAATTACCCATATTCTAAATATTTAACATCATTATAGCTACAGCAAGAATAAAGGAGAATGCAATACAAATTTATGAGCTTGAAACAGCAAAGCAAACGTTTTCAGAAAAGATACGGAGCTGAATCCAAAATATGTCAACTCTATCTAGAGCTACAAGCCTACGACACAGATCCATAATGATGCATAGTCCTCTTATTACATTGGTCCGAATCTATTTAATCGAAAAGAAAAGGCAAGAAAGATGCAAAAAAAAATTTTTTATCAGGAACAAAACCTCGACTTATCCATCTGGGATGCACAGGGAAGAGGTAAAAAAAAAATTACTAAATTAGAGTGTTTTCAAGTGAAGAGAGAGAAACGAACTAAGCAACATAGGAAAATATATATAAAATATCATTTCCTTTTGGTAAGTTAAAGTAGCCAAACATCGTTTACGAAGCAATCTATTGGGATTATTTATCAATTTCCAGGCGGAAATCATTAAATCGTTTAGAATTTTTTCAAAATCTTAAAGCACAGATTTTTTTTTCTTTTCCATCGTCAGCCTCTCAGTATAAGATGTCTTCAACCAAGACTACCTTGATCATCGGAGGCATTCCATAGATTTGCTTAATCACGCACACGGTCCCACTTAAGAATCATCACCCAAAAGCATCGGTTTTCAAAACAGATAGAATCTGGCAGAAGGCAATACTCAATAATTACTCACTAAAAGAGAAGTTTTGATACGAAGTGACCAAATGTGATACTTCTAAATGCGCCAAATAGTGTAATCTTGGGTTCAGGGGAAATTAGGTGCGCGCTTATTCGTCCAGTTGCTTTTACATAGCCTTTTCTTCAAAGATATCTTCCAATTTCCTCATCTTTTCCAAACTCTTCTAAGCAACCAAACGGCAGAAAGAAAACGGGAAACCCAAATTTCTTGGACATATCCAGAACAGTAAGGGCAAGCAGAAGTACTACTTTTACGAAGCCATTTATTGAAACAAACTAAGCAAATATCACGGAAAGAGAAATAAATAAATAAACAATCAATCAGAAACGCTTACATTTCGCTTAAACACCCAGAACCGAGCTTCGTCTTCGACGCATCTCCTGGTTGATGAAACAGAGACAGAACTTAAAAACAAGGAAGGAATTTGGAGAAACGCTAAGACACAAACCCTAGAGAGAGAAAAATCCCAGCCTAGAGCGAGAGAAACAGAGAGCACGGAGCACAGTGCAAAGAGAGCAGAGGACCGAGAAATGAGAGATTAGACTTGACTACAGAGCGCGATAAAGTTGAGACAACACACAGACAGTCAGAGAGGGAGAGAGAGATCTGACAGTGCGCGCAAAAGGAGGGCACGCGAATGGGGAGGAAAGGAGGCCAAGCAGAGGGCGCGATGCTGACGTCTTTTGTGGAATTTGCTACCGTAAGCTCCGGCGCTCATTTCACCCGCACCACTCCACAGCTACAAGCCTACAACACCTACTTGCATTTACTGTACGTACAGATAAAAAGGCGAACCATGCCAAAGCTCGAGAGAGATGGAAAGTAAGACGGAAAGTAAGGCTATATTTCATACATTTCATATTATATATATATAAATATATAGGTCAGAGCCTGGCGTAGCATAACACGGAGAGGGAGAGAGAGAGAGGTGTTTAAAACTTTAATGTCGCAGGGTGGCGTACGCTCGATTTCAGCGCTTAAAATGCGCCTTCCTCCTCCATTTCGCTCCTGCTTTTAAGGTTGTTTACTTTAACAAGTCGATAATACCTGTGATTATCTTTACGAGGCTGTCATGTTTATAAAGAGACGGCTAAATCACGGCCGTCAAACGTTTTGATCTTCATTTGAGTCAGGCAATTACTAATTGGGAAGCAGACCACACCTGCACGTGTCATTTAGTGAGATTGGTGAATTCTACTCACAGTGGTCCCCACCCCTCAAACATTGGCCCACTCGTGAACTCCCTACCTTATCTTGTTAGGGATCGACAACATAATTGCCGAGAGCTCATTCGGCGCATGTTAACAAACTTATATAAAAATGATATATATAAGTTTGAAAATGGAGTAATTCTAAGTATAATTGTAAATTACATAAATTTTGCCTAATTTTTTTTTTTAAAAATGAAATTTATTATTAAAAAATTAATATTTTTTATATAAATCTTATATTTTATTCAATTTTTTAAAATAATTACACAATAATTATACAATTCATAATTATAAATATATTTTCTCAAGATTTATACCTTTATAATTTGTAATTAGCATTACACAAGTAGAAAACGGCACCGTTTCTACCCCATTAAGTTGGTCCACCGACGCTGACCATACAGAATGGCGATCCCATGCAGGAAGGAGTTCTTTCATATCATATCACATCACTTGCGTGTACGACCATAAATGGGATGGATGCAGGAGAGATAAGATAGGGAAGAACGTAGGGGAATGAAAAGGAGGGAGAGGGAAGAATGAAGATGGTGGTGTGGCCGACGGTGGGAGGTGGGCCCCCGGAGAGGGGGGACTGTAGTCCGGGTTTCACGGCACAAGGAGACGAGAGTGATGGAGACGGGACCTTCTGCTTTGCTCAGAAGGGCTACGCAGAGATGTCAGTGATACGTTACGTCTGTTTTTTTGCCCTTCCAAGTGGTGGGGTCCTTTTTTACGATCTTTTCTATATTTATATATATATATATATATTGTAATTCTTTGTGGGTTTTACAGTAAAAGTAAAAATACTCACATCAGACAGACCAGTAGTTCTCTACCTTCCCTCTTATATAAACCCTTTTACTTCCATGTGAATATTTTACTGAACATGAGATCTTTGATCTGAAGTCTGAGCAACCACAACAACCACTGAAAAGTAAAAGGGTTATATAAAACAGTAATGATATTACAGCCTTATAAATTTTAATAATGTTATATATATAATAGTAAAATATACATAATTATTTTGAAAAAATGTGATTTAATATTAAAAAATTAAATTTTTTTATTTCATATTTATATATTTTTTTAAAAAAAATTATACGATATTTATACACTCGACTATTATAAATATTATTTCTCTATAAATTTTATATAAATTTTTTTTATAAAAGATAGGTTTAATTAAAAAAAAATAATTTTTTTACATTAAAGTAGGATATACTGTTTTACAAGTCTTTGCGTGGAGTTTAGTTTATTTGAAGATTGCCTTAATCATTCTTTTCTATATTAAAAAAGGGTTGGGTTGCTTAAAGCAGTCTGTTCTATTTGATCGATAGTTATTTTTAATAATTTTTTTTTTATTCACATTTTTAAATATTTTTAAAAATTTTTAAAAAATATACCAATATATATAAAATCACTTTCATAATCATTAACTAAAAAATATATAATTTTGTTTTTCCAAGCCGTCAAGTAGAGCAATAATAATTGGTGGACAAACTAGCTTTTTATATAAAAAAAATGGAAAAATCTATTTTGCCGCACAATTAATTTTTTTTATTTAATGATTAAGGAAGTAATTTTTAGTATATTTTTATATATTTTTTTTAAAATAATTAAAAAACGTGAAGACAAATTGGATTAAAAAAAAAAAAACTAACTTTACACTAGCGGCCACTTACAGCGGCACGCTAACTTTACTCAAAAAAAATTATCTTCATTTCACACGACATTGTAAGAGAATTGTGTATTTATTGTAATTTCTTTATCGTAAAATACATTATATTTATAAAAAAAAAAAAAAGTGAAAATATTAATTTTTATTTTATTTGAGTTCATACAGCAAATTTTCATATTGAGAACATATTTAATGTGCAGAGCTGCAAATATATATATTCATACACACGTACGTGTAATATATATATATATATCAACAATTATACTTAGAAGCTCATATAGAGGCAAGGCCGGCCCAAGGATACGGCCACCAAAATTAAAAGTGAGATTCTTTTATATTAGCTTTTTAGAAAAATTTAATAACCATTTCACCAAATAAAGATTTAAATAATTTATATATTTTTTAATTTATGCAAGATCCATGATACTAAATTCTATATTTAATAAGATAAATAATTTGTATTCTGAAATATTTTATATTGTAAAATCTCTTTAAATTGAGACACAAGTTTTACAACATTTTAAATTGCTCTATTAAAGATTTAAAAAATAGAATTTTAAATGAAACCTAATTCTATTGGAAATTTTGAAAAAATCCACTATAATGATTTATATTTTGAGCTTTGCTACTCATTATCACTACACACCACACATCACATTTTTTATTTATTTATTTTTTTAATTTTTTTGATTTTATTCTTTTTAAATTTATAGAATTTTTCTATTCATCATCTATATACCACATATTTGATAAGAGAAAAAAATAAAAATAAAAATAAAAAATAAATGTAGTGTGTGATGTGTAGGGATGATAAATAGAATTTTTCTAATATTTTACTGTATTATTATTTAAAGGAGTTTTACTATTCATTATCTCGCACATCATACTTTTTTAATTTTTTATCTTATTTTTTTTATTCTTACTAAACTAATTGAATTCTTTTATTCATTATCTATACACCACATATTTAATAAGAAAAAAAAATCAAAATTAAAAATTTATATATAGTATGTGTTATGGAATGATAAATAGAAATTTGCTATTGAAAAACTTAGATACGCAAGATGATTTAATTTTAAATTTATCATTTATAAATCAAATTTCGTTACAAAATGTAAGATCTGTTTTTCCAGCCAATTTAGAGGAAAAATACACAAATTGTACGGAGAAGAGAAAGAAAATCAGAGAGAGTAATGCCTTGTTTGTTTATAAAAATGATATGAAAAGATAATATGAGATGGGATAAAAATTAAAAATTAAAAATAATATTTATTTTAAAATTTAAAAAAATAAATTATTTATTATATTTTATATAAAAAATTTAAAATAATTATAATAATTAAATAAAATGAGAAGAAATAATTTGTAAAAACAAACTAGTTGTAATTGTACAGCAGCAACATAATCTTAGAGCATTAGCATTAGATTCATCATTTTCATATTCAAAATTTGATAAAAGGTATATATTTTTCATAAATCTAAAACTTCTTTATCCATAATCCCACATTAGATTAGTTATTGAATTCATCAAAATAATAATATAATATTATTTTGTTAATAATAATATTTTTAATTTATTTTTTTCATATTTTACAATTACACTAACTATATATTAATTAATAATTTAATTTAATACTTAAATTATTATTTTACAACTTAAATATATTGTGCCTCAAAATTGAAAAACAATAATTTAAGTAAATAAAATAATAATTATAAAGTGTGAATAATGAGTCTTTAAATTTAAAGATAAAAGAAAATATATTATAATTAAAAGCTTGACATTTTAACAAATGGTAAATCCAATGCTAAGATTTTAAAGTTAAAATTATTAAATTTTGAAGATTTGATTCATTTATTTTATGAGTCAAATATCAATGCTCTTGTATAGAAAAAACTTGGAGATAAGAAAGGCATAGGAAAAACAAAAAAGGAAGAAATGAGAGAAATAATTAGCTGGACCAGCTGGTGGAGTATGTTAGTATTCCCATTGCGACGAAAGCCTGCAAGATCTTATAGGGATCCGTGTAACAGAGGAGCTTTGCCAGCCTTTCCTTTTAATTTCAACAAGAGAAAATATATTTATAATTATAAATTATGTAATTGTTATATAATTATTTTTAAAAAAATTTAATATTTATATAAAAAAAAATTAATTTTTTAATAGTGAATTTTAATTTTTTTTAAATAATTATATGATATTTATACATTTTATAATTATAGGTAGAATTATTTAATAATAATATATATAATAATTTATATTAATCACAAATAAATAATAATTTTTTTAGAATAAAAATAGACTTAATTATTAAAAGAATATAAAAAAATCTATTATTTATCAGTATGATTTATTTTTTTATAAAAAGACTACAATTTACACTTTCGTATCAAATATCTATATATATGACTTATTTAGATTCGAAAAATATTTTATCTCATTATTATAATATTTTTAAATTTTTATATAAAATATATAAATAATTTAATTTTTTTAAATCTTATTTTAACTTTTTCAAATCTAATAATAATAATATTATTAATAATAATATTTTTTTTAATTTTATCTTTTATCTAAAACCATCTCATTTCATCTCTAAATCTAAACCAGCTCAAATCTACGAGAACAGAGATGATACCCTCACTTGTCTGAACCGACGACTCATGTTTTTTCTCCTCCAAGTTTGTCACTATAATATTTCCAATTTTAGTATTGCTTTCTTTTAGGAAGAATATTATTTTTTGAATTTTATGTGTAGGTTTATTTCTCTGTAGTTTTAGTTTAAAAATAATAAATACACTGTACTTTTCACAATATATTTTATAATAATATTTTAAAATAAAAAATACTAATTTAAAATATCTTATAAAAATAACGTTATTTTATAAAAATATTCTAATTTTACATCACTTTAGAACTATATATTGTGAAAAATATTATAAAGAGTTGTGTGCATCATTGCTCTTTTCAGTTTATAATTTCCACCTCCCTAAAAACTTTTGACAATAATTCATTCTGTCTTTCGCTAGTCCGATGATTAAAATTTTAGTATCTTTTTTGCATTCATCATTTATGCATGAGTACTTTTTTTTATACGTATAGTCCATCCCAGCATATCTATTAAAAATCCAAAAATCTATAATTACAAATAAAAATGATAAATTTTATATATTAAAAATAGAACTAAAAGTATTAAATGAATTATGGAAAATGGGATGATGCATAAAGCGTATTTTACGCCTCGTTTATTTTCGCATATAAGATAAGATGAGATAAGTTGAGATTAAAGTTAAAAATTGAATAAAATATTGTTAGAATATATTTCTTTAATATTATTTTTGTTTTGATATTAGAAAAAGTTAAATTATTTATTTTATTTTATGTAAAAATTTTATAAAGTTATAATGATTAAATGAAATGAGTTGAAATGAGTTGTAAAAATAAACGAAGCCTAACCATTTATTATTCATTAAATTATTTAAATAATTATATGAACAACATTAAATGAGGTGGAAACCATTTCATTTATCACTCTTTCTTCCATTTGAAGCCCTTAAGCTCAAACTTGAGGAGATTTTGATCCGGACTGTAGCGCCAAGACTAGGGCAACAATATCCCCCAATGTAATCCATTAATTCATTAAAATTTTACAAACTCTCCTGTCTCTTATTATAAGTCTCTTTGAAAAATCTTACTGAAAAATACATAGAAAATATTTTTTTTATAAAACTAAACAATTTAGCATGAATCGTTTATAAAAACTTCTATATTCCAAACTCAAAAGTTTAACTAAAACAATTTCTAAAAGTTACAGGATGAATTTTTCTAAAACCACCAAGAAGCATGATTTTTATTCTCTATTGTCTGTCGCTGTTCTCTTGAACATTTTCTTGGTCTTCTCAACCATCATAAAATCAGACGGAAATATTGAGTGTTTGTTGAAGAGACTTTCAAGGTCTCAATTCACTGAAGGAAATGTAGTATTATATATATATATATATATATATATATATATATATATATATATATATTGGACTGTAATCGAGCTAAGTCGAGCTGATCTTTCGCTTGTCAAGTTCAGCTCAACTCAAAATATTTGAGCTCAAGATTTTTTTTTATTCTGTGTTCGAGTTTGACTAGGTAAGTTAAATTCTCGACTCAAGCTCGGCTTGAATATTGTTTATTTTTTTTATTTTTTGAATAACATTTAATAATTAATAAATTAGATAAATAAAAAATACAATATTAAATTTGTACAACTAACAAGTAGAACCTCTATTGAATTATAAGATTTTATAAATTTATAAATAATTAATATATAACTAGTTTATATTTATCCATGATAACAATATAACTAGTTGGTATATGTTTTCTGCTTACTGAGTTATTGATAACTCAACACTTATATCTAAACATTTTTTAGATAATCTTAGTGGTTTTATTGGAGAGCAAGAGTAGGCAGTATTATAGAGGTTTGATGTTCGCTGAGGAATAAGTACCCGAGGGTACAAGTTTTTGTTTGAGAGTTTTAGTTAGTAATTTGGTTATTTTCAGTTATTTTGATTTGATGAGTTAATGATATTTTCGAGTCTTTTGGAGAGTTTCAATTTATTTTATTAAGAATTTATGTTTTGTCCTTATGAAGGAACATAGATATTTGGTTTGAGTAAATGAATATTTTTATGGAGTTTCTGGATTGTTTATAGTTGTGATTTTGAGTTGATATTTAGGTTACAAGAGCTAACTCTCTGGACCTCTGGGAACGGGGCATTACATTCAAGGTCTCAATTCACTGAAGGAAATGTAGCATTATATATATATATATATATATTGGGTTGTAATCGAGCTAAGTCAAGCTGGTCTTTGGCTTGTCGAGTTTGGCTCAACTCAAAATATTTAAACTCAAGATTTTTCTTTATTTTGTGTTCGAGTTCGACTCGGTAAGTTAAATTCTCAACTTGAGCTCGAGCTTGAGTCGAGCCGAGCTGCTCGAGCTCAGCTTGAATATTGTTTATTTTTTTTAATAAGATTTAATAATTAATAAATTAGATAAATAAAAAATACAATATTAAATTTGTACAACTAACAAGTAGAACCTCTATTGAATTATAAGATTTTATAAATTTATAAATAATTAATATATAACTAGTTGATATTTATCCATGATAACAATATAACTAGTTGATATATGTTCTCTACTTACTGAGTTATTGATAACTCACCCCTTATATATGAACATTTTTCAGATAATCTTGGTGGTTTCACTAGAGAGTGAGAGTAGGCAGTATTATAAAGATTTGATGTTCGTTGAGGAATAAGTTCCCGAGGGTACAAGTTTTTGTTTGAGAGTTTTAGTTAGTAATTTGGTTATTTTCAGTTATTTTGATTAGATGAGTTAGTGATATTTTCGAGTCTTTTGGAGAGTTTCAATTTATTTTATTAAGAATTTATGTTTTGTCCTTATGAAGGAACATATATATTTGGTTTGAGTAAATGAATATTTTTATGGAGTTTCTGGATTGTTTATAGTTGTGATTTTGAGTTGATATTTAGGTTACAAGAGCTAACTCTACGGACCTCTGGGAATGGAGCGTTACATTCAAGGTCTCAATTCACTGAAGGAAATGTAGCATTATATATATATATATATATATATATATATATATATAGGGCTGTAATCGAGCTAAGTCAAGCTAGTCTTTGGCTTGTCGAGTTCGGCTCAACTCAAAATATTTAAGCTCAAGATTTTTCTTTATTCTGTGTTCGAGTTCGACTCGGTAAGTTAAATTCTCGACTTGAGCTCGAGCTTGAGTCGAGCCGAGCTGCTCGAGCTCGGTTTGAATATTGTTTATTTTTTTTTATTTTTGAATAATATTTAATAATTAATAAATTATATAAATAAAAAATACAATATTAAATTTGTACAACTAACAAGAAGAACATCTATTGAATTATAAGATTTTATAAATTTATAAATAATTAATATATAACTAGTTGATATTTATCCATGATAAGAATATATTATATGCCTATAGAAATTATCAATACATACACATAATATGATAGCATATATTTATTTCATATATAGTTCCCATATACTAATATAATTTATTTCATATATGGTTCTCATATATTAATATATGAAATTATTAAATCTTATCTACTAATTATTATACAAATTATAAAGTAGACATAAGTAATTAAGTTACATATTATATATTTAATTATAAAAGTGTTATGGTTCTATTATTAGCTAATACATATATATATATATGCATATATACATAGGTGTATGTATATATTTATTGATATGAATGAGTTTTAATTGAGTCGAGCTAACAAGTCAACTCAAATATAAACGAGCAGGCCTTAACGACCCTTAATCGAATCGAGTCAATATTTGGCAGGTGTGTGTCATGTACTAATCAAGTGGATATCTGTTTTCACGTACAAGTTTTTTTTTTTTTTTTAACAAGTCGAGTTTTATTTGAGTTTAACTGGGTGAGTATCGAGCGAGTTATCAAACATACTGGTTTATTTACAACCCACATATATATATATATAATTTTATGTATTATAGATTTGGCTGCAAGGCGGACAAAAGAATTAGATTGGGGAGAAACTCACTTTGCATGAGACACATCCAACACATTGTATTCTACTATCTAGGTATCCCATTTAGGGCTGGGCGGTGGGGCACCGCCACCCCGTTCAGCATCTGCCTGACCGGGCCAGGGCTCGAGCTAGGCCCAAGCTTGCCTGACCCAGCCCATATATACATATATATTAAAAATAATTTAATTTAATAAAAAGACGTCATGTTTTGGAGAACGACGTCATTTTTGGGGGATTCTCCCGAAGAGAACAGTGTTTTTATCATAAGTTTTGCTTTTTTAAAATTAAATGAAGTCTTTTTAGTGTTTAAACCCCCCCCCCCTCGGCATCTCTTTTTTTCTTTCCTCTCTCCCTCTCTCTCGCCGCCGCGTCCTCTTCTTCTCATTCTCCTCCTCTTCTCCTCCTTCGACTCGGCTACTCCACTTTTCTTCTCATTCTCCTTGAAGCATGAATGATTGTGGTTCTTTGTAGAATTTGCTCATAAGTCAAATATGTTACGTTTTGGATTTTCTTGTTGTTTTCTGATTAGTTGTCGATTTTCAATTGTTTTGATTTTGATTTTTTTTTTTTTTTTTTTTGTGTTTCTCGATTGTCTATTCGTTGTGGGTGGATAGTGCGGCGGACAATCGTGAAGGCCAACTTGCCCCTCGACGTCTGAAAGGGAGCACCCGCCCACCGACGACGATGCCGAGATATGGGAGCCTAAACTGTCACCTACAGCCCATGCCGAAGCAGGGGGTGGGACAAGGGCACCCCCGTCCAAAGGGTGTAATTATATATTTATTTATTTTTAACATTTAGGATAGATGGGTTGGCTTTTACATGCGGATTTTATCAAACCCATACCCTACTTGCATGGGTATTAACATTTTTGCAGGATTTTCATCTTTAAGAACTGGAGTTACTTCCAGAACTCAAGTTATTTCCACATGAAGGCTTCTCAATGAAGGAAAAAGAAATTGTTGGTGAAGATCAAGGATGTGAATGACTATGGCAATGGGGAGACCAGAGAGACAATGTAATCCTCAGCTATTTTGAGAACTTGTTTGAGAGTTCTAACCCAAGGGGTTCTACTGAGTTTTTGAGGCCTCTTGTTGGTAGGGTGACAAGCTCCATGAATGAGACTTTGGGAAAGGTAAACACTGAAGATGAAGTAGTGGCAGCTTTGAAACAGATGCACTCATCAAAAGCTCCTAGTCCTGATAGGATGTCTCCTATTTTCTATCAAAAGTATTGGCATGTGGTGGGCAAGTTTGTCAGTTCAGCAATATTGGAAGCTTTAAATATAGGTGAATTCCCAATCCCCCTTAATCATACATATTACTCTTATTCCCAAGAAGAAGTCTCCTGATAATGTGCTAATTGCCTATGAATTGGTACATTTTTTAAAGCATAAGAAAAAAAGGGAAGAAGGGATACATGTATTTGAAATTGGATATGAGCAAGGCTTACGATAGGGTTGAATGGGGTTTTATCCAAACTATGATGGAAGTGAGGGTATTTTAGCAAGCTTTTATTAATTTGATTATGTATTGTGTGGAAACTCTCTTTCTTAGTGTTGATTAATGGGGAGCCAAAAGGGCCAATTAGACCTAGTAGGGGCTGAGACAAGGGGACTCTTTGTCCCCTTATCTAATTTTACTTTCCACAAAGGGGTTGATAGCTTTGCTAAAGGCAGCAGGTGTGAGGAAGGAAATTTCTGGTGTACAAATTTGTAGGGCTGCATCAAATATTAATCATCTGCTTTTTATAGATGATAATATTATTTTTTATAAGGCTGAAGTGGAGGAAAATAGGAGGGTGCAGGCTGTGTTGAAAAATTATGAATGGGTATTGGGTCAGAAAATTAATAAAGAGAAATCTCTTCTCTGTCGGGAAGGGAGACTAGAGAAGAGATTATGCAGTTGTGGGGTAATAGTGAAATCCAACAATATGAGAAATACCTTGGACTTCCTCCAATTGAGGCAGATCAAACACTAGAGCTTTTCAAGCAATAAAATAGAAAGTGTGGCAAAAACTTCAATGTTGGAAAGGTAAACTCTTATCACAAGGGGGTAATGAGGTATTATTGAAAGCTATTGCCCTTTCCATACCAACATACTCTATGCAATGTTTTCTTTTTCCTATTGGTTTTTGTGTTAAGCTAGAAGGATTGATGTCTAATTTCTGGTGGGGCCAAAAAAATGATGAGAGAAGAAATCACTGGATAAGCTGGGACAAAATGTGTGAGAGGAAATCTAGAGGGGGGATGGGTTTCAAAGATTTGAGGAATTTCAACCTTGGTCTTCTAGCAAAGCAAGGGTGGAGACTTTTTCAAGATGAGAACTCATTGCTGCATAGGATTTTCAAGGTAAGATACTTCTCAAATACATCTTTCTTTGAAGTTGGCTTGGGCTATAGTCTTTCATATACATGGAGGGGAATTTGGGAGGCCAAGAAGTGGTTAAAAGAAGGGTGTAGATGGCGGATTGGGGATGGGAAATCTACTCTTTTATGGACTGATCAGTGGGTCCCAAGTCACAAGCCTTTAGACGAAGAAGGTGTTTCTATTAGAGGGGGCACTCGAGAAGACTTAGTAGCATCCATCATTGATGAAACTATAAGATGGTGGAACATTGACAAAAAAAGAACTCTCTTCAATCCAAATGTGGTAGCAGACATCCTAAAAGTTATGATCCACCCTGGTGCCAGTGCAGATAAGTGGACTTGGATGCATGATAGAAGTGGCAGATTTACAGTAAGGAGCTGCTATAGGTCCATCTTAGATCAGATGAAGAGCTCTCTGGCAGAATCCTCAAATGCTAAGAGACAGCAAGCCTTATGGAAATTATTGTGGAAATTACAAGTTCCTAATAAAGTTAGTTTTTGCATGGCGAGCTTGTAAAGAAGGTCTCCCTACTAAAGAGAATTTGATGAAAAAGCAAGTGATTTCAGAAGGGAAGTGCAATTGTTGTTCTTATCCAATTGAGGATCTTAATCATGCTCTTATTGGTTATAGTCATCTTGGAGAGGTATGGCAACAATATTTTCCTTCTCTGGATAGGAATTGGGGTTTTAAACTTTTTTATGTAGCTCTACACATTGTTGAGGGGAGGGACAAGGAAAAATTGGCACTTTTCCTCTCTCTAGCTTAGGGTTCTGGTAGCGAAGGAATAAGATGGAATTTGAGAAGATGATGTTGAGTCCTCGACAGGTAACAGGGACTGCTTTGGCTCTTATGAGTAGCCATAAGGAAGTGAAGTCAATTCCAAGAGCATCTCTTAAATAGTTCTCACATTGGAAACCACCTCCTGTGGAGTTTCTAAAACTTAATATAGATGGTGCTACTTTCCATGGTCTTCAAAAAGCAGGTATAGGAGTGATTCTAAGAGATGCTAAGGGGCATGTATGTTATTATGGCAGCCTGCACGGTGGAGTAGGAAGTGGAGGAGCCTGAGGCTATTAAGCTATTAGCCATTTTCTGAGGGCTTTAGTTGATAGTTGAGCATGATTGTTTGATGATTGTTGAAGCTCTACAGCAAAACACTATGGCAGATTCCTTCCTTCGTGTGTTATTTGGAGAAATCTCAAAGATTTCAAAATGTTTTGGTTCTTGCTCTTTTATTCATGTCTATAGAGAGGGTAATATGGCGGCTCATTGTTTAGCCCGTTGTGCTTGGAATGTTGCAAATATCGAGATGTGGAGGGATTGTATTCCAAACTTTCTTTCTCAAGCCATTTTATGTAATCTTTATCTTAATGATCTTGTTGGTTTCCTATCAAAAAAGGAAAAAAAAAAAGAACTTAAGTTACTTCTTACTACAAGCCTTGTATTAAGGACCTCATTGTGGAAACATATTCTCTTGTTGTTGTGAATTAGTTTAATAATAATTCTCAACCCCTTGGATTTATGCTGATATTTGGGATGACATTTTACTTTCAAAAATATTTTCCTCTTTAGTATTAATCATGTCTATGGGGAAGCAAATGCTTTAGTAGACAGTCTTATTACTTTTGGAACTCAGTGCCGCACATTAAGTTTTTCTGCCATTTTGGAGCTCTCCAAACATATGGTTTGCCATTTTGCCTTGGATCGCGCAGGTATTTCTAGTTTCCGACATTAACTTGTAATGAAATCTTTTTAATTATTAGTTGTTTTCTATTATATCCATATGGTTTACCTTTTTTTTTATGTATAAAGGACACTCTACCGTATTGTCCATCTCCAATGTGTACCTTTAATATTTATAATTATTTGAATGAATGATGTATGATCTATTTCATGTTTCCTTTTATCTCTCACTTTAGGTTTTAGAGTTTCGAATTATAGGCTGACATAACCTCCAATTTATCTAGTTGATAATGGTTTTATGAGTCAAGCTTACCTTACTTTCATATCATTTTTTCTACAGTCGTCAAAACCACTGGCTATATACAACATCATTAATACCACGTTCTATAATTTCTTTCCTTCTTGGTTATGCCATAAAGGCCTTATGACTCCCATCCAGAATTGATATTTATTAAAACTCACTTACTAGTTTTATAAAAGAGAAGTGTTACGCCCACAAAAGAATCCCACAAAAATAAATTTACAAACTGACGTGATTTAATGTGATGTCATGAAGTCAGACTATAAGAAACATTTCAAACAATAGCAGTAGAGAAACAATAATCCAGACTATATAGTTGTGGGTACGTGTGTACTAAGTTCTAATGAAATCGCCCCGAATTCCATCATATATTCATATTAGAAGTTTTTTTCTCTCTAAACCCAAACCCAGACCGCAACTTTTTCTCTAAACCCAGCTCATTCAGACCGGCTAGAGGGGTGGGAGCTTCGGCTCCTTCCCCCTTCACTCTTTCCCTCTCTTCTCTGATTTTCCTTTGTATTTTGTTTTTTCCTTTTTCGTTTTTCAGGCCAAATAAAGGGAGAATCGTCGTTCGTGGTCTTCGGGGTCCCTATAGCCAACACGCGCCCCACCAGGAGGTTGCCCAGCTGCCGATCTACACGTCCACCGAACACGGCCTCAACCGGAGTGGAGCGTAGCCTGCACGCGTGGGACAAAATTCCGAAGCTCGTCGGCGCATGGCCCTCACGCGCCACCAAGGAGCTCTCTGCCGTTACAACGCGCGGCAGCTCCCGAACCGGCGACTCTGGATCTCCCAAGACCGACCGTCGGTTTTCCCTTCCGAGGCGTTTTTTGTGCACTGTTTTTTCCTTTTTACAGTGTTTTCTCTATGTAATTTATTTATGCATTGTCTTTATTTTCAAGAAAACAAAAAAATCCAAAAACATTTGTCCCTTCGGACTTAGGTCCGAAGGGTGTTGTCCCCCCTCCGCTTAGTCGGTGATGTTGGGGTTTGGTTTCTCCATACTCAATCTAGTTGGGTATGGAGTTTTATGTTTAGTTACTGTGAATTCTGTTGGGAACAGAGTTGTGCTATCTCTTAGACTTCGGTCTTTAGAGATAAGCCGTCTGGACTAGACCATGTCAGTCACAATAGTGTACTGAAATTCTACTAACGTTTGTAATTGACTTGTTGTTTAAAGTCAAAGTTGTATGTCCTCTTAAATGAATAGAATGAGATCCTTTTATCAAAAAAAAAATAAATAAATAATGAAATTGCCCCATCCACAACTAAAATACATAAGTAGTTTCAGTTATTAATTATTAGGTACCAAAAGGTAATAAGTTCAACTATTCTTACTACAAGAAAAATGCTTATTCCTGATTAGGTATTTGTGATGAAAATGATGAAAAAATAAATTAATTCAAATATTAGCAAGTTATTCCATCTAATCTCAAAGAGATTATGGGTAGATCTATGAATCTGTCAGCAGAAGTAGAAAAATCTAGCAATCCAAATATTGAATTATGATGTTTAGATACCTGATGCAAGAACAAAACAAAAGCAGTATTAAGAAAACAAGAAGAACTACTAATAGATTTAATAGAAAAAGTCGATGATAATGAATTAAAAACTCAATACCTTAAAAATATGTCAGAGCCAAAATCTTGCAGAAGTCTTTAAGAATTGGATAAGTGTATCCCAAAGTCCTGTTCGTTTTAAAAAAGAAAGTTAAATCTAAGTTTTGTCAGTGTTTATCCCAAACACCGTTTATGCTACAACTTGAGCTTAAGATAGAGAAATGCCACCTGAACAGTAAAATCCCAGATCCAACAGTAAATCCCATGAGAGGTCTGAGTGGATGGGTATGAGAGGGTATGTGTTAGTAGAAATTTTAAGTAAAAAGGTAGAAGCAGAGGAAGGTAATTGAGAGAAGATTCTGAAAGATTTCTAAAATGAATAGCATGTTCAGATCCACTTCTTGTAGTTCTACTTCTAGGACTAGCTCTACCTCTAGCTTTTCAAGTGGAGTATTCCAAAACTTCCAACAGGAGAAATCTATAAAACAAGTTTTTCAACTTTCATTCACAAGTAATTACAACGTTAAAACAGTTGAACAAGTATATGCTTTGAATAAAAAACATGAAAATGTTGCTTATTTACTAGGGAAGCCATTAGAAAACATTAAAAAAAAAAAAAAGGGTACAATTTTATACATATAGGAGTCGTACAAATAGTAGTCAAGCCATTCACAAAAAGATGAATAAATGCCAGAGTCTTGTTATGCCTAAGAGATGCTAGATTCATGGATTATAGCATTAGTATTACGGGTATGGTAAAATCAAGTCTTCACAATGGACCAAGTCACTTTGATTGTTTACCAAATCTCACTCTCAAGTCTACAAGATCCCCATATCTTGAAAGCCCTAACTCTAAATATCAACACATCAGGATTTGAAATGCTAGAAGGAAATCAGCCTTTAGCATTAATATACAGAATATATTACAAGGGCATAAAAACAAAATGTTCATGCATTAGTAAAAAATCCAAAAGACAACATTCTTTACATCCAAACAAACACAAATGATGCAAATATCAAAGTACCAAGATCATTCATTTGAAAAGATATTAATTTGTCAAAGGAATGATTTTTAGAAAACAAAAACCACCCACAAAAAATCCAAAATGAAGTTTCTAATTTAGATATTATTCAACAATACCTTGATGGATCTGTTAGGATTAGTTTTGATCAATCAAGATATAGGTTTCCTTTAAAGATCAAAGAAGTAGAATCAAATAGGTCAAATGGTATAGGAACGAGACATTTAGAATGAGAAACTGTAAGTAGGAGTTCTAAATGTTATAAACTTTATCACTAATGACTTAAAAACATGAAAAATACTAACTTAGAGTAAAATTATCATTTTACCCCTACATGTGAAAAAATGATCATTTTATCTATAACTTAATGATTTCACATCTTAAGTCCAAAAATTACCAAAATTTACAGACCTCAAATGAATTTTGTCCTAAACTAAAATATCAAATTAGAAAAATTTTAAAAACAATCACAGCTATAAAAAACACCATAAGGCCGAAACTTCTGAAGGCCATATCTCTTGATTTTAGTTGCAATTTCTTCCAACTCCAAAACTCAAGATCCTCATATCCTAAATTTAAGAACTTGCTTAAGACATCCAACAAAATATACATCTCATAAACACAAAACTTTTTAGTAAAAATATCCAAACTTTTTAACTAAAATACAAACCCTTGAATCTCAAAGTTTTGACCTTTTTCAAAACATTTCCAAGAATTTCAAAAATTTCAAAAATTTCTTCTAACATGTTCATAACAAATTCCTAAGAACTAACATGCTTTGAATAAACACATAAAACTCACCAAAAATCACAAAATCTCACTTAAATTACTCGGCTCCAACACTTAGTCAAAAACATAATTTGTATATAAGCTTTGTGTTGATCAAACACTTGATCTGAGGCATACTATAATGATATCTTCAAACCAAAATATCATAGGGTTTGAAAATGTGTCCTAAAGTAGATCTGAACATTAAACTTAAAATCACATGGCTAACAATAAACCAAAACATGGATCTAGCCGAAAACATCAAACTTTTGACCTAACCGAGTATTATCTTGCATAAAATTCATATATTCATACATCAACACCTAAAATATTCAAACCAACATCCTAACATGTAGATCCAAAGTTTAGAATCATCAAATAAAAATATCAAATTATTAGAGTAAGATTTAACCACAAATGATCCAAACATTTTTAAAACAGAAACTATTTTTTTCATTCCAGTTTCTAAGTTTCTAGATCTGAAAAAATCTTTCATCAAAAGTTTTAATCATGTAATGAATCTCTAACAAACATTCATATAAACATGTGTACAACACTCCATAAAACTTCCGGATCAATATTTATCCACTAGCTTAGTCAAAAACTTCAAAATACAACACAATATCTAGATTATCGACCAGATTGACATTTCCATGGTTAAAATAACTTTTGACCAATCAAATGACTATACAATCAAACAAAAAATGTACCCGCATAAACTAGACTCATAGAAAAATAACTTTCATGAAGGAATTGTCATGAGACAATAACTACAAGGGTTTCAAAAATGTTACGCACAAAGGCTCAGAAAACTATTCGAGAGAGCTTCTTAGTGTTCTCTCCAAAAACGGAAATGAAAATGGGTGAAATGTGTGAAAGGATGACTTGCACACGTAATACACTTCTGAAAAGTGAAGTATGGGATTGAGTAACACCTTGATGGATGGTGATTAGGTCACAAAAAGGTACAAATAATGAGTGGTTTTCAGCCAAGTAAACTTCCAAGATAAGGGTGGTGGTGAGATGGCCTTTGGCCTTCACATCATGCAAGACTTTGGGATAGTCATGAGCAATGGATGGTCAGCCTTGAGTTGGGAGAAATTTCTTCCAAAAGGTTTGCCAGGGTGGCCAAAATTCTTGGGCCTAATGGGCCTTAAACAAGCGGGCTTCATTTTGGAGTTCAAAGAGAGTTTGGTTAGGGTTTGAGATTTTATCAAGCCCAAATCCAACTTTTCTTAGCCCAATCAAAATTTTAAGGTTTAAAGGGTTGGATAATGATGTCATAACATGAATTTAAGGAATTAGTAGTATGTGGAAGTGACTTAATTAAGTGATTAAAGATAATACGAGAAATTGGATCATATAGGGTTTGGATATCAATTTTAGGGTTTGGGGAAACCGTTTAGGGTTTTGATTTCAACCAAACCTTTGAGGTTTCAATTTGATTCCAAGAATTTAGGGTTTCACTGGTGTTGAAACCCTCTTTGGTTTGGAACAATTTGGATGGTCGGATCAAATAGAGTTTTGCTTAGGTGGCATGATCTCACATCTTGATTTCTTTTATATTTCCATCTGATGGTTCCTCTCAGTGCCTAGTGTCCAATACTATTCACCAAGTCTGGCTAATATCTTGCCATGTGTCCAAATAAAGCTTCTCTAACCTAATTTGGACATTCCATACTGTGTTTCGAAAACACTGCACTCGATGCTACTATCGAGGTTACTATTCACTCTGGAAAAAGTGAAAATAAATTTTGAACTGTAAAACCAAAAATATACACAATAACCTAACTGTGCAATTTTTTTTATCAAAATTCAATTCCGAAATGCCTCGAAATAAACAAAACACGTTTTCGAACAAGCGTTTCATCCAAAAACTGAAAATGGGTTTGTTACGCCATAAAATCCTAAATAATCAACTGGGTCTAGTGAATACTATTCACCAAGTGTGGCTAAGATCTTGCCAAGTGTTCAAATAAAACTTCTCTAACCTAATTTTGACATTCCATACTATGATTTTGAAAACACTGCATTTGTAGCTACTATTGAGGTTACTATTCATCCTGAAAATAATGAAAATAAACTTTGCACTGTAAAATCCTAAATATACACACTAACGTAACTATGCAATTCATTTATCGAAATTCAACTTTGAAATGTCTCGAAATAAACAAAACATGGTTTCGAACAAGCATTCCGTTCGAAAACTAAAGATGGGTTTGCTGCGCCATAAACTCTCAAATAATCAATTGAGTCTAATGAATACTATTCACCAAGTGTGGTTAAGATCTTCCCAAGTATCAAAATAAAACTTCTCCAACCTAATTTGGACATTCCACACTGTGATTTTAAAAACATTGCACTTTGTGCTATTATCAAGGTTACTATTCACTCTGGAAAATATGAAAATAAATTTTGCAATGTAAAATCCTAAATATACACACTAACCTAACTATGCAATTTGTTTATCGAAATTCAATTCCGAAATGCCTCAAAATAAACAAAACACGTTTTCAAACAACTGTTTCGTCCGAAAACTGAAAATTAGTTTGCTGCGTCATAAATCCAAAATAATCAATTGAGTCTAACGAATACTGTAACACCCCATTCCCGGAGGTTCGGATAGTTAACTTTTAATAGCTAAAATCGACTTAAATAACACAACTATAAAATCCAAAAGATCCCATAAAATACTAATCAATTTAATCAATCCAAATATCTAAGTTCCTCCATGGGGACAATAAAGAAATTCTCAATAACGTAAGTTAGAAATCCTCCAAAAATTCGAAATTATCCTTAACTCATCAAATCAAAATACCCAAAAAATAAGTCAGTTTACTAACTACAACTCTCAAATAAGCACTTTTACCCTTGGATACTTATTCCACTATGGACGTCACACCTTGTTTAAACTTCATATTCTTGTTCTCCAGCTGAACCATCAAAATTATCTGAAAAATAATTGGAGATAAGGGGTGAGTTATCATTAACTCAGTAAGCAAAGGACATATACTAGTGTGTAAACATGATCATTTTCACAGAGTTCAGAATGTGAAAATAAAACATTTCAGTATCAATATGCAAATCTCAAAAATATATATTATCAGAAAATCAGAGCGATCTTTAGAACATTTCATATTTAGAAACCAACTTTTCATATTCAAAGACTCATTTGGCACAACATGACTGAACATTTTTGTCTTATCATATCATATCAGAGCATCATATCAGAACAGAGACCATGTTTAACCCCCGTGGTAGGGTTGTGCATCATGCGGAAAGCCAAGTAGAACATAAATCACCATGTTGTCAAAACGATTGCACTCAAAACAGAAAGCCAATATTATATCTCGTGGTGGGCCAGAGGTCACTATTGTATCCCGTGACATGGCCATAGATCATTGCAAAACAGAATTAGAATCACCATATTAGAATCAGGATCAGAGTCAGAACATAATCAGAAAGTCATGCCAAAGGTTTTAGATGCCACATCATAACAGAGTACATAACATCTTCAGAACAGAACAAAATTAGATCACAAAACATAATTTATGCACAACATTTCATATTCGCTCTCTTTTTCAAAGTTTAGAAACATAATAAAAAAAAATAAGCTCATGTCTACACCAGTCATGACAGAAAATATTTTCTTCTTAAATAGAATCTCATGAGTAATGTAGAACAAATATCTGAGATTGTTTTCAGATTTCTTTTCATAGCAAAACATGTACATTTTTCAAAAAAAGATCTCAGTTTATTTTATTTTATGCAAAGTCTAGCATAGAAACGTCGCTTACCTGGACTTCTTAGCTTTTTCATAATTTTCCTCAAAAAATGTCGAACAATAATTAATCGTCACCTGTAAAATAATCACATAATTCTCGTAAGTTTTCAATTAATCTCATATTTTGATATTCAATCCTACGCTTCTGAAATAACCTATTAAATTCCTCAAAACCTAAAATTTCAAATCATCACTTTCTAAAATTATAACTATTGATTTAATAACTATAACAAAAACATTTACAAGTCAGACCTATTTATTATTGAAAACCAATTATAAAGTTTAATACTGGATAATATAATTATCCCAAAATATTTTAAAAATAACCATAACTACATTTTCCAAATAGACTAAATCATATCTAAAGTGTAAAAATAACATTACACCAATATTGTTTACTCTAAAAATAAAACTTTACTTAATAACATGTTAAAATACTTAAGTGATTCTCTGTAATCATAATTAAAATAAGAGTGTACTAATACATAATAAAAAAATTAAAAGCACATTAATAAAACATGTAGTAAAAGGGCACTCATGTAACTTCCTTCATTTCTTTGAAAACCAACAAAGACCTACGTAAACAGATATCTTGCATGGCAGGGGCTTACACATGGAGGAATCACGCAGCAGCGTGCGACGCAGCGAGGGGCTAGAGGCTTAGCAATGTAGCGGCAGTGATCTCGGCAGAGCACTGGAAGTGAGAGAGAGTGAGAGAGAGAAACACAGTGAAGGTATGAGTGAGAGACGGAGAGAGTATGGCGTACGGAAGGGGAGAGAGCTCACAAAGGGACAATGAGAAGGTGTGCGACTGGTCGGGAGCTATGTGCGGTGGCTTCTGTCGTGTAACGTGGCTGAAAAATCGAGGGGCACAGGGAAGAGGGAGAGGTTGGCGGAGGAGCTCAGTGGAACGGTTTGAGCAAGGACTGCTCTGTTTTTTGGACCTAAAACAGAGGAGTTTCGGATCACTCTGCAGATGGTTGTTCTCGGCACTTTGGTGGTGGTGCAGCGGTGTACGATGGAGGAGCTAGACTTCCAGTGATGGTCAAGTGGAGGTGACGCACGGTGTGGTGGAGTTGCGATTCGAGGAGATGCAATGTATGCACGGTTGTGTCGATTTTTGTATGGGGGTAGCGTGAATTTTGGCCGGTGCACGGTGGAGATGGATTGGTTGATTAGAGGCTTGCGAGGGGGTGCACTGGTGGCGGCAGTATGTACAACGAAGGGCTGGCTTGTGTGGGGTGACTCTCGGTATGGGAGTGCATGAAACCGAGGGGATGGAGGCTAGGCTTGCGATTCTAAGGTGGTGTAGTGGCTAGTGTTTGGGTAGTTTCTAATAGCATGGGAAAAACCTGAGTGTCTATATATATATATATATATATATATATATATGAAGTGAAAACCCTAGAGAGACGAGAGACATGTGTGTGCAGATGAAAGGTTGTGTCGTGTGTGTGCATAGAGTGGACGAGAGGAAGAGTTACGGGTGAATAAGAAATATAGACGGAAAGAAAAAAAAAACATGCGGGAAAAAAAATTAACATGTGAAGAAAATAAAATAAAAATAAAATGAACTGGAAAAAAAAAACTAAAACAAAATAAATAACAAAGAAAAAGAAATTGTGCTTAATTGGATCCGGGTGTTACAAATACTATTCACTAAGTGTGGCTAAGATCTTGCCAAGTATCTAAATAAAACTTTTCTAACCTAATTTGGACATTCCACACCGCGATTTTGAAAACATTGTTCTTGGTGCTACTATTGATGTTATTATTTACTCTAAAAATAGTGAAAATAAACTTTACACTGTAAAATCCTAAATATACATACTAACCTAACTGTACAATTCGTTTATCAAAATTCAACTCAGAAATGCCTCGAAATAAACAAAACATGTTTTTGAACAAGCGTTTCGTTTGAAAATTGAAAATGAGTTTGATGCACCACAAAATCTTAAATAATCAACTGAGTCTAATGGCACAGATCATATCACAATCTGACACTTCTAACTACCTCAAAGAAATAAAATCGTTTCTGCACTATAGTAAGTGGTAACACTGACTATGTTGATAGACTAAAACTTACGTGATTGGTCGATTCATGAAAACTTGCAGAGTTTCTACGAGGTTCCTAAAGCTTATAAAAATTCCGCCATTGAATTTCTAGCAGGTTATTACACTATGACCCACAACATTAGATACTAACGGTTAGAAAACGTACTTTTCTACATTGTAATTCGATATAGAATCTTACCTAATTATAAGAGAAATATCACCCTAATAACTTTACCTTCTAGTGTCATCCGATGGCTAGACGGAAGTTTGAACCCAAGTTCAAATCCTAAGTTATGATGTATGAGTCAAGAAAAGCTTGAGATTGTAAGTAATCTTACTATTTTCAATAAAATTTATATTTTTAAGTTTTTTTTTTGCTTTACATATTATGTTTATTGTCTACCTTCTTTAAATTATTAAAGCGTCCATGCCTCACCTTCGTAAAAAATTAAAGTTTAGTCCCACCAATCTCAAAGTTATTAAATTATCAAGAGCTTAATTAGTACATGTTGGTGATGGATACTGATCAATTGCTTATCCGCTGGTTTGATGGCTCGAAAATTGGTCCATTATGTAGGCAATGGTACTGCAACTAAGAGCCTATTTGGAGTTGCCTTAGGAGTTTAAAAAAATATTTAAATAGTCTTAAAAAAGAATTGATGATAAAATTTGATAAGTTGACTCATGAGCGTTGCTACTCTGCCGTCCGAGTAGCACTGCTCGGTATTATCATTAGTTGCAAAAATGATTTTTTTTTTCATTTTTCTATTCACATTTTTTAATATATTTAAATATTTTTAAAAATAAAAATACATTAATACATTTAAAATCACTTCTTTCATCATTAAGTAAAAAAAAATAAAAATTCACCAAGCGGTCAAACCAAGTGGTACGTTTGGGATGGCACAGTAGTCTTTTTCTTTGACTCATTCATATTCAAAAAAATTAGGAAGTACATTTTAGGAAAATTATCACTCAAATTGATGTCTTTTCTTAAACATATTTTTTTGGATGTTGCAAAACGTAATTATACTTTTAAAAAAATTTTCAATGGAGAAGAATACACATAACTTTCATATAATTACAATTTTTGATTATAAGATTTTATTTCTATTAAAGATATAATCATAATCTTCAAAAAATCAATTGACTTTTTACCTCATTTCTAACTAAACAAATATTTTTTAATTTATTTTCAAATAAATATAACATTTTTAAAAATCATTTAAATATATGATTATTAAATAATAAATAATAATAATAATATTTATTACTTTTAAACTCTAAAGCTAAAAGCTATAAGCTATATGCCGTACAATTCTACATGAACTGAACTCTTTAAAAAAGCCTAACTGTAGGTGGGCAGTATATCTAGTTAAAGATTATGCTTTTATCCGCTGGTTTGATGCCTCGGAAGGGTAGTGATAGGCTTACTACTTATTTACTATTTATCTACTACTTGTAGTATTTTTATTTTTTTATCATTTTATTTTAAGTATTTTTTTAACATCCTTAATCATTAAAAAAAATTAAAAAAATATATAAATTTACTAATTATCACTTCCTTAACTATTAAGTAAAATAAAAAATTATAAAAAAAATCAAATATAAAAAAATAGTAAATGAGTAGTAAGAAAGTAGTAACCCTATCATTTTCCGCCACGGAAATGGGTGCATTAGGTACGCAAGGGTGCTGCAACTAACAGAACGATTAAAGGAAACGTAGCTAGGAATATGTGGGGCAGTATATCTAATTAGAGAGGCTGCATTTATTTAAAGAAAATATTAGTCTTTTCATTGGGGCTCCTAAGATTTTTTTTTTTTTTTCTTAAATTTCGTGAATCATAAAGTATTTTTTAATAATGTTGTATTCTATTTTATTTTTTAAAAATACTTAAAAGTGTTAAAAAAATGTTTGTAAGAAAAAAACAAAAAACAAAACATAGCGTACCACCAAGCACTCTCCGGCGTTTTCATTTTTGGGTGGTTTTTAGGACTAAATATAGAGAAAGGTTTTTTTCATTTTTGGGTGTTTTTTTAGGGTTAAGTATGGAGCAAAGTCGATCTGCTGCTCTTCGTCATTTGGCAACCACCACGTGCCCTACCGCAAGCTTCCCAATGCGCCGATCTTTCTGATGGGTGATGAGTTTTGCAGAACGGAATGACACATGAGCCACACGCGTGACCCAAAGAGAGCGCATGTGTTCCATGCGCCACCACTCAGGGTGCCCCTAATCTTATTTATTTGTAAAACAACATTAGAAAAATTTTGTTGGATTCATATTATGACTCTTATTGGATTAGCCAAAGTTAAAGGACAGTTTTGATGAATGTAAGAAAAATTTGACTTTTGACTATTCTATTCACATGAATCTCCACATTGGAATAGCTATTTTTTCATTCTATAATAATAAAATAATATAAGATAAATTTTGTTTTGGTTATTCATATTATATTATACATTTATTTATTATATGGTAATGAATAACTAATAATTTCAAAAATATTTAATTTTTTTAATTATTAATTTTTTAAATTTTATCATATTTTACTATTCTACTTATTATATGTTAATTAATAATCATGTTCTTATTAAATTAATATATCATTAAGTTAAATTAATATATTAATTGTGATAAAATATGTAATAGAAAGAAAGGGAAAGAGAAATAATTAATAAAATATATATTTGATGTATGTACAGTAACCTTCAAACTTGAAAAACCTTTTGAAAGTCACTGTAGCCAAATTCTAAATATTTAGAATTTGACTAATCCAATATGAGCATATTTTACTCTTTAATAGCTAAATATTCATTAGATTTAACTTTTAGCTAATCCAATGAGAGTGTTCTAAAACTAGAAAAATTAACTATTAGTAATGCTGCATCTACTTCAAAACAATCACATATTAATGTATTAAGACAGACTTACCTGTATTATCTGACTCTGAAATTAGTAATATTGAAAACCAATTTAAAAATCTAGATTTACAAATAAATAAGAATAGAGGAGATCATATTAATAGCTTTTAAGCTAGAGATTCTAAACATCATGTTTTCATTACTCGAAATTGGTATCATAGGCCTACTCTACCGGATATGCAATTCGAGAAAAGAGAACATATAATAAGATCTGCTTTCGCACCAGATGTATTATATGAATGGAATATAGATGGATTATCTGAGCATGAAATATTAAATCATTTCCAAGAAATGATTATGGTTGCCAACGTCTATAAAAGTAATAGAAAAACTGATCATCAAGTAACACACATTATTGTCAGAGGGTTTACTGGCCAATTAAAAGTAAGGTGGGATCACTATCTTTCATATGAACAAAGGTCACAAATATTAACTGCTTATAAATATGATGAAAACATGCAAGTGATTAAAACTGAAAATGATTTACCTTTAGAAGATGCTGTAAATACTTTAATATATTCATTAACTAAACACTTTGTTGGTGATCCAGTTTAATTCAAAGAACACTTTGTTAGTGATCCTGTTCAATTCAAAGAAAGAATTAGTGATTTATTAATTAATTTTAAATGCCCTCAATTATCTGATTTTCGTTGGTATAAAGATGTATTTCTCACATAAGTTATGATAAAAAATTATTGCCAGCAGCCATACTGGAATGAAAAGTTTATAGCTGGACTTCCTTATTACTTCGCCTAATAGGTATGAGAATCATTATCAAAATCAGATGATACTATTGATTTTCATAATCTCACATATGGTGATATAATAAGTAGGAAAAATTTTTGCATCTGCCTACACCGGCACACACTCAATGCATTGAGTGTAAAAAAAAAAAAAAAAAAAAAATATGTGAAGTGTGTGCCGGGTGTAGGCAGATGCATAGCAAACCCCTAATAAGTAACATTAATAGAACTGATTTAACTATGTGCAATGATTTAAGATTAAAAAGGCAAATGGAGAAAGAAAATAAATTTGCTAGAAAAGAATTAGGTACCCTTTATGAACAATTTGGCTATACTCCTTTATTAGCCCCTTCAAGAAGACATAAAAAGGGAAAAAGAGTTTATAAGAATTATTCTAACAAAAAAAAAATACAAAAAATCCTATATAAAGATAAAAAGATAAACAAACATATAATAAACCATTAAAAAGTCCTAAAAAGATTAATAAAAAGAAAAAAATAAATTATTTGTTATAAATGGAGAAAAGTCGGACATTATAAATCAAATTATAAAGTCAAACAACAGATTAATGAACTGGAAATATTTGAAGCATTAAAAGACAAATTATTAGATATTTTTATAATACATTCAAGTGAAGAAGAAGATAGTTCTTCAGAAGAAGAAGAAAACTATCAATTAAAAGAATTAAGTTTTTCAGAACCATCTTCTGATTGTGAATCCGAAGAAGATGAAGTACAGATTTGTAATTGTCTAAATAAGGGTAATTGTATTTGTAACAAAATTATTAATGTACTTTCAAAACAAGAAGACATTATATTAGAATTAATAGACAAAATTACTAACCCTCAAGAAAGAAAAGATTATTTAGAAAAGTTAAAAGATACTTTTAATAATCAAAATATTTCAGTAATGTCATTCTCAACACCTTATAATTTTTCAGAAATAATAGGAAGATTTAAAACTGATAAACAGAAAATTACGATACAAGATATACAACAATAAATCAATGAGATAAAATAGGAGATTACAAATTTAAAAATATCAAATCTTAAATTAGAAGTTTCAAATAAACAATTATTACAAGAAATTATATTATTAAAAATAGAGAAAAACTGAAATAATTTTCATGATAAAGAACATAATAAAGAACAAGGAGAATGTTCAACTTTAGTTATAAAGGATGAAACAGATAATTTCATTAATATCCTTGATAAGATAAATCTTCAAAACTGGTATGCTGAAGTAACAATTTTAATTAATCAAGAATTTTCTTTTACTACAATTTTCCTATTAGATACAGGAGCAGATCTAACTTGTATACAAGAAGGATTAATACCTTCTAAATATTTTGAAAAAAATAAAAGAAACATTATCCCAAGTCAATGGAACAAAATTAAATATAAATTACAAATTATCCAATGCACATATCTGTAATAATGGAATTTGTTTTAAAACAATATTTATTTTAGTAAAAAATATTAATACTAAAGTAATATTAGGAAATCATTTTCTTACTCTACTTTATCATTTCTTTGTAACAGAAGAAGAAATTTTTACTAAAATACTTGGACAAAAAATTTAATTTAAATTCTTATTTCCCCCAATATCAAAAGAAATTAACTCTTTAAAAGAAGTCTCATTAACCAAATAAATTAATTTTTTTTATCAAAAAATAGAATTAGAACAAAAGAAAATCAGATAAGTTTTTTAAAACAAGAATTAAAATATAAAATAATTCAAGAACAATTAAAAGACCCGTTATCAACCCAAAAAATTAAAAATTTTAAAATTATAATTGAAAATGAAGTATGCTCTAACCTACCAAATACTTTCTGGAACAGAAAACAGCATTTAGTTGAGTTACCCTATGAAAAAGATTTTTCCAAGAAAAATATTCCAACTAAGGTTAGACCTATTCAAATGAATAATGAATTATTAGAATACTGTAAAAAAGAAATTAATGATTTAAGATCAAAATGATTAATAAGGAAAAGTAAATCATCATGGAGTTGTGCTGCATTTTGTGTTAAAAACAGGAAGAATTAGAAAGAGGAGTTCTTCGTCTAGTCATCAATTATAAACCTCTAAATAAAGTATTACAATGGATTAGATACCTAATTCCTAATAAAAAAAATTTATTATCTCGACTTTATATGCTACAGTATTTTCAAAATTTGATATGAAAAGTGGATTTTGACAAATTCAAATTGCTGAAAAAGACTATTATAAAACAGAATTTACAGTTCCTTTTAGACATTTTGAATGGAAAGTTATGCCATTTGCATTATAAAATGCTCCTAGTGAATTTTAAAATATTATGAATGAGATATTTACCACTTTTACTCATTTTTTGATAGTTTATATAGATGGTGTATTAATATTCTTTTCATCTATTGAACAACATTGGAAACATTTAAATATTTTCGTTCAAATCATCAAACAAAATGGGTTAGTAGTTTCATCACCTAAAATAAAATTATTTCAAGATAAAATTAGATTCCTTGGACATGAGATTTATCAAGGAACTATTACACCAATTAGCAAAGCAATAAAATTTGTTCATAAATTTTCAGTTGAAATAAAAGATAAGAATCAATTACAGAGATTTTTAGGAAGTCTCAATTATGTTGCAAACTTTTATTAATTTCTTAGGCCATTATGTAAACTATTATTTAAAAGATTAAAAAAGAATCTACCTCATTGGACAGACAAACATACTAATATTATGAAACAAATTATGGCTCATGTTAAGAAATTACCATGCTTAGGACTTCCATCCACACATACTTTTAAAATTGTTGAAACAGATGTTTCTGATCTTGGATATGGAGGAATTATGAAACAAAAATTATCAACTGATTTGGAACAAATTGTTCGATTCCATTCTGGATGTTGGAATCCTGCCCAAAAGAATTACAGTACTATTAAAAAAGAAATTTTAGCTATTTTTTTATATATTTCCAAATTTCTAGATGATTTGTTGAATCAAAAGTTTTTACTTAAAATAGATTATAAATCAGCCAAGTAAGTTTTGATTAAAGATGTGAAAAACTTGGTTGCTAAACAAATATTTGCTAGATGACTAGCTATATTAAGTATTTTTTATTTTGATATTGAACATATTAAAGGAGAATCTAATTCTCTTCCTGATTTTATATCCCGATAATTCTTATAGGAAAAATTATGTCATCTTCAAAGTCACAAGTAAAGTTCAAATCTTCAAACACATGGCCACCATTATTGTTTTTGTTTTTCATAAAGTCACCATTAAACAGGTTTTCACTTTGGAACAATGGAGAAAAAATACCTATTTAACAAGAAAGTTTTCTCATCCTTATAATCTGCCTTATTGTGATTATCAGCAAGCATGGACAAAAATGTTCTTGAAATAAAATAAAAATTTGCGTCATTCGTGGTTTCTTCATTTTCACAAATTACAAGAAATCAAAACACTCCCAAAATGGTTCTCACTATGGTGGGAATATTACGGACCCGAACCTCTTCTCCTTCCTCTTCCCCTTCAAGAGAGTCTTCAAATTTTTACTTCACAAAATGACAGTCCACCAGAATTAAATCATTGTTCACCACTTCTACTTTTCTTTCTCAAAACAAAATTAAATTGGATTATGAAATGCGAATACGTCATCAAATCTCATTCCTCTCTCAAATCCATTATGTTTCTAACCCGCCAAGTTTCTGTCCAATGGTGGAAAAAATACAATTATAATCATGTATTAAAGATGTTTTCAAAAATTACTAAAACTCCAGAAGTTCTAGTCCAAGGAAGCAGATTTCGAGCTCAACTAGCATCCATTACCAACAAAAAGGATTTGAAAAAATTAGCCGAAGCAATGTCACAGGTTTCTGACAGTGACGATGAAGAAGAAACACAACATCTAGCCAAATTATCTCCACTATAGCAACCCGCATTATCACCAACCCATTAGGCCTCAACTTCTCAACAAACCTCTCATTTTTAGAGTAACCAAGCCGCCTATCCTTCTCAAGATTACTCACCTTACCATCCAGTACAACTAATGGATTCTCAAGTTTGAACTAGAATTAGCAAATTATGACTATCAGATTATGTGAGTCCAAAAGATTACTACTTTCTCAATTAGTCAGCATGATGGACGGAAGTTAACAGGAATATTATCTTCCCAGAAGATTATTATTCATGTCAGACTATTGTACATACTAGTTTACGTGTCCTATACTGTGTTAGTTGGTTTTAGTGTCGGCTGATACTGTCATTGTTTTTAGTGTCTGCTGGTACTGTTCATGTATTATTAGAATTACTGTATTGTACTGTTCTAGTGCCTATATAAAGGTGTTTCAGAAGAAAGAAGGGCATTCATAATTCTTGATCTGAAATCCCTTCCTCTCTCGCTCAAACCTCTCTGTTCCAGTCCTCCTCACTTTGTAAATCTCTCAATCTTCTTTTCCTTATGTCTTCAACCTTCAACCCCTTTGAGAATTAGTCTCCTTATAAGTATTATGTTTTTAATGAAGAAGTTTCTTTCATATCTCTTTCCTATATAATTTACTTCCTCATGCATATGGTCAATTATACCGCCTGCTCTATCTGCTATCATGCATATGACCGGTTTTACCGCATATTATTTCTATTAATACTATTTATTATTATCTATTTATTACCTGGGATATACGCCTTTGGTATCAGAGTCATTGGTGATTATATTGTTCTATATTATTATTTTACCTTTTATACTGCTATTTTAATTACTGATTATAGTCCAGATTATTCACCCTGGCATCCACCTCTCATAATCTTAAAAATGACCATTTTTCTCCAACATATTCACAAGTGATTGGAGATAATGCTCAAATATACACCTTAAGTAAAGAAGAATTTAATAAGTAACAAAGAAAATCTCAAACAAGCGGGTTATATAAAAGAAGAAAATAATCACAAAAGGTTAGTATTTTTCTCAATTTTTCAAAAATAAAAAGAGATTATACTGAAGAGAAATATTATGAGTATCTAGAAAAATATATATATAACTATTATATTAATAAATACTAACTATTAAATAAAAGTAACATTCGAACGTTAATTTGTTTACATTCGAACGTTAATATTATATTCCTGCTCGATTTTCTCATATCTGTGATGATCTTTCCACGTTTGAACCTTTCAATTTAATGTGCGAACATGAATGGAGATATGTGAGAGGAAATCGATTGGCATTCGAATGTACATTTATAATACTTTCGAACACGAGAAGAAAAATGCAGGAAATTTCTCACTCGATTTAGGCACCTATGTGATGATCTGAAACATTCGGACGTTAAAATTTTACGTTCGAATGTTAGTCGCTGAAACTTACTGGGAATTTATAAACATTCGAACGCCAAATTTTCTAACATTCGAACATGAAAATAAAAGTGAGGGAAATCTCCCGCTCGATTTAGGCACCTCTGTGATGATCTGAAACGTTCAGACGTTAATATTTTATGTTTGAACGTTAGTCGATGAAAATTATTGAGAATTTATAAACGTTTAAATGTCAAATTTCCTAACGTTCGAACATGAAAATAAAAGTGCGAAAAATTTTCAGCTAGATTTCGGGCTTTGTCATAGGAAGATACGTTCGAACATTATATATAATGTATTTATAGAGTTTTTTAACGTTCAAACGTCATCTAAAAATTGGGCGTGATAATATGACGTTCGAATGTACAACTTAAACGTTCGAACGTTACATTTAAAGATTTTGTTTTTGAATGAATATATGCACAGGAGGCAACAAACTCATTTTTGCTGCTTCTCTCGTGCGCGCAAATAACCCAGGAGGCAACAAACTCATTTCTGCTGCTTCTCACTATAAAATACTTTGTTGCTTGTTGAAAAATCTGAAATTTCGATTCCATAACTAATAATTTTTATTTTTTTATAAATTAACAATGTCACTTTCTAGTAGTGTTATATTGTTAAACTAGAGGGAGATGAAAGAATATGTGAATAAGTTTTCTGTCTTGTACACAACGAGGGAGAATGATCTTGAAGAAATGTTTAAATTTTAACCTAATTGCTTGACTGTCAAAGTCTCTCCGGCCTTGAGAGTTGTCAATGTAGGACAGTTTGTAACGGTTAAGCAATTAGACTAAAATTTAGACATTTCTTCAAGATCATTCTCCCTCGTTGTGTACTAATAGGAAACTTGTTCACATATTCTTTCATCTCTCTCTAGTTTAACAATATAACACTACTAGAAGGTGACATTGTTAATTCAAACAATATGGAGATTTTGTTTGTAGTGTTTTTTGATAGATATGGTGTGACATTGCATAAATAACCTTAGACCCGTTTGGGAATTAGTGTATATTTATATGTCCACTAATTCTTGAATTGTCTAGCATGGATAGTTTGAGATTATATTATCTGTATTGCACATTTTTTGTTACTCCTACTCTCCATGTTGTGATATGAAGTTTCGATATCTTCCTCTACTGTTCGTAGGGTCACAATCATTCTATTTGAACATGTATACTTGAAGAACTATATGGAGGTGTTACTAAAATTTCTACTAATATGAAAAGTAGTAGAGTGACGAGATTTTTCAATATGGATAATATAATCTCTAATGGAATAGGACCAACTACCTTATCAAAAAAATAATAAGAATTGGAGCATGGCGTGCATGTGAATTTTCAATGTTCGTGTTATTAATAGATAGATGTTTTTAGAAATGGACAAAAGTTGGATGCGTTTGGGCCAAAGATTTGGAAAGGATTACAGACTCGGAAATGATTACGTATCCTATGCGCGTAGAGTAAGAACCTTCATTGATTTTGCACGGACCTCTGCTGATAGTCGTAGTTACATTAAATGTCCATGTTGAGGGTGTAAAAATTTGTGTGAGATAATGTTGGATGAAGTTGAAAGTCATATATTTGCGAACGGTATGGATCTGGGGTATACCCGATGGGTACTACATGGTGAGCTGTATGAATAGTCAGCAGATGTATTGATCGATCATTCAACTTATTTGCAGCACATGGATGATGATTATAAGTAGGATGAGATGGAGGAGATGTTGGATGACAATGGAGCTGAGATGTTTATGGATGAGGTTAACGAAAATGCCTCAAGAGGCCGAGTGACTGATTGTCAAAATTTTGCTTCAATGTGGGAAGAAGCAAAGCGCGAACTTTATTCAGGTTGTACAAAACATTCCAAAATATCGTTTATTGTGCGGTTGCTTCACATTAAGTCATTGTGTGGGATGTCGACGAAAGCAATAAACATAGTATTAGACTTATTTAATGAGGTGCTTCCCGAAGGGTCTGCATTTTTGAATAACTTTTATGAAGTGAAACAATTGAGAAAAGTATTAGGATTTGAGTACAAGTCCATACATGTATGCAAGAATGATTGTGTTTCGTTTTGGAAGGAGAACGAGGAGAAACAAGCATGTCCTGTATGCAGAGAGTCGAGGTGGAAGAGTAAGAAAAACATGCTGGTTAAGGTGTTGCGATATTTTCCCTTGAAACCTAGGTTGCGAAGACTATATATGTGTAAGAAAACAGCTCACGATATGAAGTGACACGAGGAGAAAAGAGTTAAGGATGATGCATATATGAGGTAGCTGACTCACTTGTGTAGCAATTTTTCGATAATCAATACCTAGAGTTTGGGATAGAAGCTCAAAACTTGCACTTGGGACTCACAATCGATGGATTCAACCATTTTGGGAATATGAGTACAAGTTATAGCACTTGGCTTGTAGTGTTGATTCCGTACAATCTTCCACTACGAAGGTGCATGAAGGCACCCAACTTTTTGTTAACTTTACTTATCCTCGGCCCGAGATCACCTGGAAATGACATTGACGTATTCACCTGGCAGGAGTACAAAAAGGAAGTTAGCATGTCTGACGTGTAATAAAGAAACTGCTAGTGAGTGGTTAAAATATTCTCAGAAGTTATGTTTCATGGGTTATCGACGCTATCTACCAGCAAATCATGCATGGAGAAAAGAATGTGCTAAGTTTTATAGGAGAATAGAGGACATAATTGCACCAAATGAGTTGTTCAATATTGGAACAATTGGTACATATTAGAGAGAACAATTTTGGCAAAGGTCGGGGAAAGAACAAGAGAAAACGAGGCACAGCAGAATTAAATTAGACAAAATGTAGTATTTTTTTTTACTTGCCATATTGGTCCTCCAGCATGTTGCGACATAGTTTTGATGTAATGCACATAGAAAAGAATATCTGTGATAATATACTGGATACATTAATAAGTATTAACAAAAAGATGACGGACACGATCAAGATAAGAAAAGATCTTGAAAGAATAGGAATTAAACATAATCTATATTTGAGGGTGGAAGGTAATAGGGTGGTCATGCTGCATGCATATTTTACCACGACAAAGGAGGAGATGATGGACTTCTGCAAATGGTTGCAAGGTGTGAAGTTGCCAGATGTTTATATTTCAAATATTGGTAGATGGGTGAGTCCTGATGACTGAAAATCAGTGGATTGAAAAGTCATGACTGTCATGTATTTTTGCAGAATTTATTACCTGTGAGAATTTGTGGAAAGCTAACATCTAATGTACGTGTCACCATATCCGAGCTCTGTATGTTTTTTAAGGATTTGTGCGTTCGGGTAGTAAATTGAGATGAGTTGCAGAAATTGGAAGAAGACATTGCTACTATACTATGTAAATTCGAGTATATCATTCCACTATCATTTTTTAATGTCATGGTCCATTTAGCAATACATTTACCACAATAGGTACTGTAGGGTGGACCGGTACAGTTCCAATGGATGTATCCAGTTGAAAAATATTTGGGTCGACTGAAGCGCACTGTTGGGAATAAAGCCAAAGATGAGGGTTCAATAGCAGAGGCCTATATACATGATGAATGGTTAACATTTTGCAGTCTATATCTTCGTGGTATTGAGACACGATTTAATTGTCAAGAGCAAAATGTTGATCTTGCTGCTCAGTCTCCTCGTGAGCTATCAGTGTTTTTCCAGAATGTACAACCATTGGGTGCACAAACGGGTTATGATTTAATTGATGAATAGTTGGGTAAAGTTTGGTGGTATGTACTAAATAATTGCCGGGAGATTGATGAGTATCTCAGGTATGTCGTTGCATGTTTCGAATAATTCTAGTTTTCTTGAAGTTTAACTATAATTGTTGTACTCAAAATATACTTCTTTTGCACTTATATATAACAGTGAGCACATGGACAAATTTAGGACGAAAGGGGTAGAGAATATAGTGGCAAGACATGAGGAAGAATTTCCTAGATGGTTTGAAGAACGTCTATGAACTCTAATTATATATATGTTACATTTTGAAACTTTTAATTCTTGGTAACTTTTAATAAATATATACTATTTCAATTGTTAGATTTTGGAATAACGTGCTCGTGATCTTGGATCAATTCATACTGAATTGTATGCATTGGCCCGGGGTTCCTCAAATAGAGCACTTCGATATACTGCATGCACAGTTCGGGGTTATAGACTCCATACTCTGAACCGTGAACGTAATAGAAAAACTTAAAACTTTGATGTGTTGGTCGAGGGAGTCATGGAACAGATGATATTGATTATTATGGTGTCAACGTGATTTTATCGGATTGAAATATCGAGGTGGGTCTGTAACATATGTCTTTAAATGTGATCGATGGGATCTAGGTGGTGGTCGGGTTTCGATACATAGGGATAATTGTTAAGTTTCAGATGAATTGAGAATTGACATAGTCGTGAAGCAAAGAAGATACAAAAGAAGATGAATTGGAAAACTTCCATGAAATGAAATTGATTGGTATCAATTACAAAGTACTTTAACTATATTTATATACACGGCTTAAATGAGGAAATGAGAAATAATAAACTAAATAATAAACTAACTACCATAACAGAAATAACTAACTCTCCTCTTCCTCTTCTAGTTTAACACGTGTAGCTTTAGATTTTAATTCCATTTGTTCAATCCGTGAGGCTATATTCCAACACCCCCCCTCAAGATGAACATGTATATTGAGGATGTTCATCTTGCGGAGAGCATGATGAAAAGGAAGAGAGCCTAGAGGTTTTGTTAATATATCCGCCAGTTGCAATCTTGAAGGGACATGGAAAAGCTTGATGATATTTTGTTGCAACTTCTCTCTAATAAGATGACAGTCTATTTGTATGTGCTTTGTTCTCTCGCGTTGGACTGGATTAGTTGCAATGGATAATGCGGATTTACTGTCTGTATAAACCAAAGTTGGCTGCTGGTGGTTGATAGCTAGGTCTTGCATTGCATAAAGGAGCCATTGGATCTCACAAGCTGTTGAAGCAAGGGCCCTATATTCTGCTTCTGCAGAAGATCTGCTGATTGTAGCTTGCTTTTTGCTCTTCCACGAAATTAATGAGTCACCCAAGAAAATGGCAAAACCTGTTACACTCCTTCGGGTGTCAACACATCCTGCCCAATCACTGTCTGAGAAGGCCTTGAGCTGCAATTCTGATGAAGCTGGAAAAAATAATCCTTGTCCAGGGGTTGCCTTGAGATATCTGAGAACTCGAATGGCTGCTTGGTGATGACTAACAGCTGGTTTGGATAAGAATTGACTGAGAACTTGGACAGAATAGGCAAGGTCAGGTCGAGTTATTGTTAAGTACAACAATCTTCCAACTAGTCTTCTGTAGGCTGAAGGGTCTTTATACATATCAGGATCTGAGGAAGATAGCTTTAGATTCGATTCCATTGGAAAAGTTGCAGGTTTAGCTCCAAGTACCCCAGCTTGTTCTAGTATATCTAGAACATATTTTCTTTGACAAATTGATATGCCATTTTTAGTTCTTGCTATTTCCAATCCGAGAAAATATTTGAGTTCCCCCAAATCTTTAATAGTAAACTTATCATGTAGAAAAGTTTTAAGCAATTGGATTTCAATCAAGCTATCACTAGCTAACAGAATATCATCTACATAGATTAGTAAAGCTATGAAGGAGGATTCAGATTTCTTGACAAACAAAGAACAATCTGAAATACCTTGAGTAAAACCATAATCAAGCAATGCTGTGGAGAGTTTAGCAAACCATTGTCTAGAGGCTTGTTTCAAGCCATATAGACTCTTAAGAAGTTTGCAAACTTTATTTTCTCCTTTGACAATCAAACCAGGTGGCAAGTCCATATAAACTTCTTCATGCAATTCACCATGTAAAAAGGCATTATTAACATCTAATTGGTGAAGATGCCAATTTTTAATAGAGGCTATAGCAAGTAGTAACCGAATGGAAGTAATTTTTGCTACTGGAGAAAAGGTGTCAAAAAAGTCCAAACCTTCTTGTTGAGTGTAACCTTTAGCTACCAATCTAGCTTTGTGTCTTTCTATAGTCCCATCTGCCCTATGCTTAATTCGAAATACCCACTTACAGCCTATGGTCTTTTTATTTTTAGGGAGATTAACAATTTCCCAAGTTTTATTTAATTCTAATGCATTTATTTCATTTTGCATGGCAATTTGCCATTCAGAAATTTTAGAAGCCAATTTATAAGTTTTGGGTTCTTGGGAAGCTGAAAGTGATGCTAGAAAGGCTTTGTGAGAAGTGGATAATCTATTTGCAGAAATAAAATCAGATATGGGGTATAGAATGTTTTTATTATGAGAGGAAGCAGCAATAGCAGATGAGTCAATGGCATTTGAAATGTGGGAAGCAGTTCCACAATAATAATCCTGCAAGTAATTTGGCACTTGTTTAATTCTTGAGGATTTTCTGAGATGTTGAGATTCTAGTTGAGTAACAGGTTCATTGTTCAAAGGAAGGGGAACAGATTCATTGTGCAAAGGAAGTTGATGGTTGGTAAGGTTCTGGTTTGAGGTGATATTCGGATTTGAGTTCAGATTTTGCCTTGAGGCAATATGTTGATTAGAATGGATGTCAGGAGGATGAAAATAGAAATCTGAAGCAGAATTTGTTGGAGGGAATAAGAAAGTATGTAATTCAGGATTGGAAGGAAAAATCTTGAAAGGAAAGACATTTTCATAAAAAACTACATTTCTTGAAATGAATACTTTGTTGGTATGAAGATCTATTAATTTGTATCCTTTTGTATCAGAAGGATATCCTAAGAAGAGGCATTTTGTGGCTCTCGGGTCAAATTTATGTCTATGAGTTGTGAGTGTTGATGCAAAACAAAGACAACCAAAAACTTTGAGGTGAGAAAGATTAGGTGGTTTGTTAAAAAGCATTTCAAATGGTGTTTTGTTTTTGAGAAGAGGAGTAGGAATTCTATTTATGATGTGTGCTGCAGTGAGCACACAGTCACTCCAAAAGGTTAAAGGGATGTTTGATTGAAACATTAAGGCCCTGGCAGTGTTTAATAAATGTTGATGTTTCCTTTCCACAACTCCATTTTGTTGTGGAGTTTCCACACAACTTCTTTGATGCACAATGCCATTGTCATTATAGAATTGAGTCAATAGGAATTCAGGTCCATTATCTGACCTTATTGTTTTGACAAGAGTATTAAATTGTGTTTTTACCATGTTGCAGAAATTTTTGAGAATGGAAGGAACTTCAGATTTCATCTTGAGCATATATACCCAAGTACAACGTGTATAGTCATCAACTATAGTAAGAAAATATTTAAAACCAGAATAGGAAACAGTATTGAAGGGACCCCATATATCAGAATGTATCAAGTCAAACATTTTATTGGAATTGGTTTGAGATACAGGAAATGGAATCTTTCTTTGCTTTGCTAAATGACATACATCACAAACAGTAGAAGAATTAAGAGATATAGATGGCTCTAGTTGTTTAAGGAAAGGTAATCTTGAATTAGAAACGTGGCCTAGTCTGTGGTGCCAAGGATCTAATTGACTTAGAGTGATAGCTGATACAAAAGAAGAAGAATTATAGTTAGGTTGAGTGCAGGCAACACCTTTTGATATAGCTTGAGATAGGTGATATAATCCATGTTTTTCAAAGGCAATCCCAATCATCTTCTTTGTTGATTGGTCCTGTAAAAGACAGTAGGAGTTAAAGAAAGAAACACAAATATTAGATTGTTTTGTTAGTTTAGAAACAGATAATAAGTTGAGTGTAAAACTGGGAACAAATAACACATCATGCAAGGATAATGTATTTGAAAGTTTGATATTGCCAATGTGTGAAGCTGGAACAGAGTTCCCATTTGGCAAATTAATAGATGTGTTGATGGATGTGGGTGTAGAAGAATACAATAGGGGTGAACAGACCATGTGGTCTGTTGCACCTGTGTCCAGAATCCATGAGGACACATGCTGTAAAGATGAAGAAACAGAATAGCAAGGGTTCAAAGATTTACCAGAAATTTGAGAAGTAATAATGTTTACAGCTGGTGAAGTTGTTTGGGTAGATATTTGAGAGGAGTTAGAATTTGCAAGTGCTAGCAATTTATGGAATTCCTCAGAAGTTAAAGAGAACTTTTGATTGTCATTACTGGGTTGGATGTAGAGCTCAGAAGTTGATGTAGCAGCATGAGCAGCAGGTGCATTCCGTTTCCCTTTTGGTCCAGTCCAGCCAGGGGGGTAGCCATGAAGTTGAAAGCATTTCTCTATTGTATGGCCATTGTACCCACAGTGGGTGGTTGTCTTTGGCTTTCCTCTTGAAGAAGTAAAGAGAATACTTTTGCCATACTAGGCAATGGTGAAACCATGAGCAATTGACTTCGAATTGAAGCATAGGAGTCATTCAAGCCAACCAAGAATTTTAAGACATAATCAGACTGCTGTCTAATTAATAAGAAATCAAATAAGTTGCAAGTACAGGTTGCCATCTTGCCACAGCTACAAGTTGGGAATGGTCTGTAATTAATGTACTCATCCCATAAAGTCTTGAAAGAACTAAAATATTCAGTGATTGATAGAGAATCTTGAGTGATAGAACTTAAAGATTTTTCAAGATGAAAGACTCTCGGACCATCACTTCTCAAGTATCTTGTTTTCAATTCTTTCCAAAGGTCAACAGCAGAAGCAACATAAAGAAGACTGTTCCTTATGTCCTTGGAAATAGAATTCATTAACCATGAGAGAACCAAGTTATTGGCACGTAGCCAAGCAGTATGAAGAATAGATTGATTAACAGGAGGAGCAAGTCTACTCGTATTGGCTTGTCAAACTACCCAAGTCTATTACTTGATTGATCCAATGAAAAGTACCGATGAAGATAGTGGAGAGATAATTTGGCGAGTCATACAAAAGTCACTCGAAATATATATCAAGCAGGAACGAGTGCAGATTACGAAAGTAATGGAGTTGAAGATGACACTCTGATTGTAGAGGCATACCAGGAAGATGGAGAGTGCATTAACTTGTTTGTTGACCTCGGTGCACTCGAGTTGCTTCCCTTGTATAGAGATAATGTCCCACTCATCCATCTCGACTCGTCCGTATTAAATGATCATTCAATTCAAGTAAGTAAGGAGAAAGAAGAAGAAGAAGAAGAAGAAGAAGAAGAAGAGTCAGAAGATGAAGACGAATAGGAATCTGGGCATGAGGTGGATAAGGAGGACGAAGAAGAGGTTGATGGTGATGATGATGATGATGATGATGTTATTGACGGAGATTCTGAAACAAGTATGAAAAATACACCCAAAGATGAAGAATAAAAGTACTAAATATTTTATTCATATAGGTGACTGTAAAATATTATACTTTTCATAATTTATTCTAATTAATTTTCTTTGATATAATTAATCATTTTTAAGGATGCCGCCAAAACGACAACGAGACACCAAGTCCAAGTCTCGAACCCATTGAGGACTTTCCACTCGAGGAATCCGCTTCTGAAGAGCAAGTTAACATGCAAGATAATAATAGCCAGTCGACACCTACCAGTAAAGAAATATTGTCGTTGATAATTAATTTAATAGTAAATACTTTTGTCTCAATAATTATATAACTATAATTATACTATTATCATAAAGTTGATGCATCTTCACGTTGTGGTCGTGGCTATACACGTGACATCTCTCTTGAGAAAAATAGAAGGCACAGAAAACTCAAGATCACCATTCCTGATAATTCTACTAGAGGAGTGGATAATAGTACAATAGCGATTTCCTCCTATATTGGCACAGTAGTTCGAGCTTATCTCCATTTTATATGCGTTCATGACGAGATATTTCGAATGAGATTAAGGAGCACATTCGAAGTCGTGTGCTAGTGAGTTTACTTTGAGAGTAAATTTTTTTTCACCTAGATTAATATATCATAGTTTTTACCTGATTCACTTATTAGGATGAATTCGACCTCGACTTTGGCCATAGCGAGGATTTGAGAACTGTGAATGAGTTGATGGCTACAATTTTCCACCATCACAAGAGACGATGACATGACCACTTCAAGAAGTTTGAGATGTTGGAAGAGGCTGCACAGTCCCCTTTCCAGCAGATGAAGTTAGATGACTAGAGAAAGTGTTGTGATCTTTTCGCATCTCCAGATTATCAGGTATTTTACATTTATATTTTTTAATTATTTACATTCATATTTGTTCTATATATTATATGTATATACATTACAATTAACATTCTTAATTAATTTTGTAGCACTTAAGTTCTACAAATGCACATAATAGATCCGCTATGACTGTCCATTATCATGTCACTTCAAGGTCATTCCATCGTCTTACTGAAAAAATGATAATTAAAAAATTAAAAAATTCTTTTATTTTTCTAATATTCTTTTATTTAAGTACTAACATTATTTTTTTAAAAATTGCTAATGTCGCTTTGTTAGATACGTGATGATCCTGAAAACTTTTAACTCATTCATGTCTATACTGCTACTCACACTAATGAGAGTAATGAGCGGATGGAACCTGTCGCTGCAGATAATTATATAAGCAGTGTTAATTTTGTTAAATAATTTATTCAACATGTAAATAATTTATTTTTTATTTCTATTTCTTTTAATACGTTACTTATTAATGATCATTACCTTTCAAATTGCAAGAAAAATGATGGAGATGCAATCAGCTTCTGGGGAATCCGCTCCTAGTGACAAAGACATTCACGCAAGTGCTTGGGCCGCAGTCTACTATGACAAGAGGTTCGGGACGATCTTTTAAGGATAGATGTTCATCCTCCTTAACCTCAACGACTTCACAAATGAATAATCTTACCAAAAATTTAGAAGCTGCACGGTGTGAAAATGAGTATATGAGGTCGAGACAGCAAGAGTTAGAGTCTCTCTTAGAACGATAGCCTCATTTAAAGATGCGTTTGCAGGACCAACAGAGAGACCGTGTAGAAAGAATACCCAGTGAAGTCCAAGAGCAAGTGCAGTGGGAGATGATGGTGCAAATGGAGAGTGTTATATCGTTGCAACAGAATCATGATGGGCGAGGAAAAAAGAAAAATAAATTTTATCAAGGTATATAACTAATTTTAATATCTAATTTTGAAATTTTATAAAACATTATTACTCGTTAATTGATGGTATATAATATGATACAATTGATATGTTATTAAATTTTATGAAATTAGTATTTCTAATCTGTATATTCGAATGTAAATTAAAAACGTTCAAACATTGGTTCACGTTCGAACCAACGTACGAACGTGAATACACAAAATTATATAGTAACATTTGAACGTAGGCCTCAACATTCGAATAATTAAACGATTAACGTTAGAACAAATCTCCGAACGTACTACTTGCATTTGAACGCTCATTCGTTTACATTCAAAATAACTTCCGAACATTACACCCGTTACGTTTGAACATTGTTCCGTTAACATTCAAACGTAAATATGATACGTTCGAACTATAATCAACGAACGTTAACTTCTATCATTTGAATGCCAATCGGTCGGGTTGTCGTTCGAACGTTCAATTGAACGTCCGAACGTTACTTTCTGTGACAGATCTCAACAGTCACAAAAAAGTGAACGTTCAAATGTTCAACCAAACAGAACACCTCCAACCATCACTAAAAATATTTTTAGTGACGGTTCAACACTAAATCGTCACCAATTATTTTCAGTGATGCACACAAGGTGACGGTCGGGGTGACGATTTCAAACCGTCACCAAATATCTTTAGTGACGTTTTGGTAATTTTTTATGACAGTTTCGTTTGTAAAAAAAAGACAAATTGTGTTATAGTGTTTCTGGGCTACGTGTAATTAAAATTTAGGGACATATTGTACTATGAAACCCTAGAGGGAGATCAGGAAGCATCGTAGCAGAAGAAGAGTCTAGAAGGTTTGAAGGGAAAAGTCCCGAAATATACAATTTTCATTTAGTCAATAATAATCCGCTTATTGCAAGTGAAATGAAAAAGTAAAGTATTTATAGCATGTACAAATAAACACCAGTTTACATGACATGTGTATTAATATTAAGAGAGAAACCCCTCCCTTATTTTTCTCATGTATCCTCTTCGTTTGAACCAAATTCAAATCCTAAGTTATGATGTATTCATCAAGAAAACTTAAGATTGTAAAAAGCTTAAGATTGTAAGTAATCTTACTATTTTCAATAAAATTTATATTTCTAAGTATTTTTTTTTTGTTTACTTGCTTTACATATTATGTTTATTGTTTACCTTCTTTAAATTATATATTAAAGCATCTATGCCTCACCTTCATAAAAAATTAAAGTTTAGAGTCCCACCAATCTCAAAGTTATTAAATTATCAAGAGCTTAGTGTTGGTGATGGATAGTGATCTGTTCCTTATCCGCTGGTTTGATGACTCGAAAATTGGTTCATTATCATGTAGGCAATGGTACTGCAACTAAGAGCCTATTTGGAGTTGGAGTCTTAAAAAAATATTTAAGTTGTCTTAAAAGTAATTTAACGATGAAATTAGGTTATTTGACTCATTCATATTAAAATACTTTTTAATATTAAAAAATTTGAAAAATACAATTTAGAAAAAATATCAATCAAATTGATGCTTTTTCTTAAACATATTTTTTCATATATTGCGAAACATAATTACAATTTTAAAAAACTGTCAATGGGCAAGGATACACATATAACTTTCAAATAATTACAGTTTTTGATTATAAGTTTTTATTTCTATTAAAGATATAGTCATAATTTTTAAAAAATCAAATGACCTTTTATGTCATTTTTAATTGAAAAAAATATTTTTTTAATTTATTTTCAAATAAATGTGATATATTTAAAAGTCATTTAAATATATGATTATTAAATGATAAATAATTTTTTAATAGTAATACTTATTATTTTAAAGTCTAAAACTATATGTTTTAAGCTAAAAGCCACGTGACCTACAATTCTAAACATGTACGTCTGAACTCTTTAAGAAAGCCAACTGTAGGTGGGCAGTATATCTAATTAAAGAGTATGCTTTTATCAGCTGGTTTGATCCCTCGGAAATGGGTGCATTAGTTAGGTAGGCAATTGCGCTGCAACTAGCAGAACTATTAATTAAAGGAAACCTAGCTAGCTATATGTGGGCAGTTTATAGAAGGAGAAACACTACTTTGCCTCTCCAAAGTGACACCGGCCTCCATTTGATCACTGGTCAATTTTTTTTTTTATTTTTTTATTTTTTATTTAGTAGTTAAGGAAGTGATTTTAAATGTATTGGTATATATTTTTTATTTTTTAAATGTATTTAAATATGTTAAAAAAATGTGAATAAAAAACAGAGAAAAAAAAAGAATTACCGCCCAGCGCTCAAAATGGGGCGGCATAGTAGCCGCACCCATATCTAATTAGAGAGATTGCATTTATTTAAGGAAAATATTAGTCTTTAAGTAGGGGGCTCCTCGGATTTTTTTTTTGAATAAAGAAGTATTTTTTAAAAATATTACAATTTTTTTAAATACTTAAAGTGTTAAAAAATTAAAAAACAAAACAAAAAACAAAACACATAAAATACACTAGCATCCAGCGACCACAATGCGCTATCCGACGTATTTTTTATTTTTGGGTGTTTTTCAGGGCTAAGTATGGAGGAAGGCCAATTTGCTACACTCCGACATCCGGCGACCACAACGCACCCTACTGCAGGCTTCCTAAGGCGTCGATCTTTCAGACAGTTGAAGAGTTTCGCCAAACGAAACGACGCTTGAGCCACACGTGCGGCCCAAAGAGAGTCGATGTATTCCACGCGCCACCACTCAGGGTGCCCTTCTGCCTCCACGCGTGGCCTTTCTGGGTCCAGGACCATCGGTTACTTCAAACTTGATCGTCCGCCATACCTCCAGGGTGGCACGTGGCCCTCATGCGCCATCATAGCTACTGTTTGTGTAATTTCTTTCATCCAAGGTTGAAAGTGCAGTTCTATATCTTTCCAAGATGTAATCTGTTATTTTTTCATATTTTTTAAATTCTGTAATGTCTTTTGTTTTTAGAAAAAAAAATATATAGTCTCTTGGACTTTCATTTGTAGAATGTGTCCTAAACTCCATCTTAGACGGAGTGTGGGGTATGATTAACTCTCCTCCGTCTTAGACGGAGTATGAGGTTTGATTAACTCTGTTGTCTCGCAGACTTTAGATCAGTAGATGTTTGCAACTTGAACTAGACCATATCAGTCAGTGGTGTGTACTGAGGAGCTATTAAAACTGTAGTTGGCTTGTAATGTATATTTTAGGTCTAATTTATAATGTTCGTTATTAATGAATACAATATGCTTTTCTCTTCAAAAAAAACAAATACACTAGCAGCGGGAGCTCTTAACGGTGGTTGTAGAGCCACCCTTTATTTAAACAAAACTCTCAATCTTTTTCTTTTCTTTTTAATTAATGTTTCCTAAGCATTTAAGAGAAAATAATATATATATATACATATATATTTAATATTCATATATATAACTGGTAGGAGTTTGGAGGGATCCATAATTTAGAGAGAAATATTGCCCAATTAATAGATTGTTAATCGATCTGATAAAATTAAAAAAAAAATAAAAAATTGAACACATTTTTTGTAAGTTTATTTTCAGTGATATTTTATCGCCAAAAAAAGCATTTATGTGGTCGGAAAAATGGTTTTTCCCACAACGTTTTACTGGCCGATATATTGTGATTCCGTGATAAAAGACTTGTTTTTTTTTTCACGATCAATTTTCATATCATCAACACACTATTTACCACCATCGTATATCGTGAAAAGATTTCGTTGGAAAAGCCACATTTGTTGTAGATACGTAGGTGTAGCTGTATCATATATAATATGGCCCTATTTTTTATGAATGGTCCCAGTTTTCCCGATTCTGATCCATCTATAGAGTCGTTATTAGCATTGTGCACGGCCGACTTCGCGTAATTAATTAAGAATTTCAGCCCTACTTAAACCGTATATATATTGCCATTGCTCGATCGCAGTGATCAGCAAGGACGTATACGAGCTGAGTGGGATCGGAAAGTCCAAAAAAAAAAAAAAATGGAGTTGAACTTTTTGTGGCAGATTGTTGCAGTCTTACTGGGTGGCTACGCTTTTGTATTTTGGTTTCTGAAGAAGGTGAATGAGTGGTATTATGTTGGCAGATTGGGAAAAACTGAGTTCCCTCTTCCTCCTGGTGACATGGGATGGCCTTTCCTTGGAAATATGCTGTCTCTATTCAAATGTCTAAGAACTGGAGACCCCAATCATTACATTCACCACCTCATCTCCAGGTGATCGATCTATCTTTCTTTCATGTCTCTGATCTTAAAGATCACTGCAACTCCATACATGCAAAGAAAGATCTCATAACTTAATAATCTGTGAATTACAAGAAAATTGTTTATTTACGATTAATTAATTTCAGTAAAATGATCATTTATAAATAAAATTGATTGAATAGTTTTTTAGATGCAATAAATAAAAGTCATTTTTCTTGTAGTGATGTACGTACGTTGTAATTGAAATCATGCATTATACTTAACATGAAGTACGTGTACTGTACGTACGTATACATGTTTTAATTTGTTGGAGACATGACAGATATGGGAAGACAGGAATCTACAAGACCCACATCTTTGGGCGCCCAAGCATCATCTTATGTCGGCCGGAGTTAAACCGGCGTGTACTAACAAATGAAGAGACTTTCGGGCTAGGCTATCCGAAATCAGTCTTTCTTTTAACAGGAGAAAAATCTCTACACAATGTAATGGTGGCAGAACACAGACGTCTGCGTAAACTGATAACGTCTCCATTGAATGGGCAGGAAGCAATTGCAATGTATATTAAACACATAGAGAAGAACGTGATTCAGTTTTTGGATGAGTGGGCGAGCATGAAAAAGCCAATCGAGCTCGTCGAAGAGTTGAAGAAAGCTACTTTCAAGATCACAACCTTCGTTTTCCTTGGCTATATCAAGGAATCAACATTTCGGGCAACCGACACTCTATTTACTGATTATCGTCGCGGACTTATGGCTCCGGCCATAAATATCCCCGGTTTCACATTCCATAAAGCACTCAAGGTAAAGTTTCTTCGTTAATTATATATATTTAAAAATGATGAGAATTGCCGAACATTAGTAATTAACATGTCATCGATCAATGATGCATCAGGCACGCAATAAGTTGCTAAAGATCATTCGATCTGTCCTGGAAGAAAAGAAGGCGATGGCTAAAAGTAATGAACCCGAGGGAAAGAAATATATGATTGATTTGCTTATCGATGTTGAAGATGAGGACGGAAAACATCTGGATGATGAGCACATTGCAGATCTGATACTCACTTCCTTATCAGCTGGTTTTGATGGCCTCTCAATGGGTTCCTTATGGGGACTTATGCACCTTGCAGGAAATCCTCAAGTCTTCAAAAAAGCCACGGTATATATAGCTAGTCATGTTCAATATGCATGCAGTACTCTAATTATTAATCATGATCAACTAGTCTTCCCTTATAAAAAAATACAAAAATAATAAAAGAAAATTCCTCGTGATGAAGTCTTGATCACGCCGATCGATCATATGTCTAATCATTTATATTCACGATTCTGATAAATATATATATATATATATATATATATATATATATATATGTGACCCATTGATAGGAGGAGCAAGAGGAGATCGTAAGTAGAAGACCATCTACCCAGAAAGGATTGATCCTTGCGGAGATTAAACAAATGCACTATCTTGCTAAGGTATATATGGATCAATGATTTTCAGCTCATTATTTTTAACCTGAACTAATTCATATATATTTTCTATGCCTACAAACATCGTATATAGTTCGCAAAATTAAGAAACTAGCTACAACTTTGAACGAATCTATGCATGGTTCCGAAAGAAAATTATATAAATATATATATATTAATATAAGACACAACCTACCAGATTCTTAACAACTATATATAAGAGGACAATGAAACTAATGAAGAAATTCATGGCCTAATTTATGATCTCATAAAACCAGTTTAATAGAAGGTGATTGTTCATTCCTTATAAACATGCTGAAGATCTTGTCAACAGATAATGTGAGATTATTCCCCAACATCCTCTCTTACGTGTATGTCAGTATTTTTTTTTTTTTCTTGTCACGGGATAAGTAGTGTGCATGACCCCTCATTCGTCCTGTGATAGGCTCTGATACCATGAAAAAATTTATGAGCCTAACTCATCTCATAAAACTAGTTCAATAAGAGATGATTGCACATTTCTTACGTATTAATTTATAAGCTGCATACATATATATATATATATATATATATATATATGAATTGATATGTCCACAAAAAAATAAACTCACAAAAAAACTACCTCACAAAATAACATAGCATGATGTGGTTCATCAGATTTGGTTTATAATAAAGAAAGTTTTATAATTCAATGCATAGCAACATTATTATGTGATCAAGTACTAGTTTTTTGTAAATTTCTTTTTGGACCAATTATTTTCCTATATATATATATATATAGTACTATACTCCCTACGTACGTTTTGTCGTACAGGTAGTTGATGAAATGTTGCGCATGACAAATACCTTAGCACTATTCCGAAAGGCGAAAATCGATGTTAGCATCAATGGTAATCTTAAATATTTCTTGAGTTTCCTTTCTTAATTAATTATATATATATATATATATTTATTATTGGCTCATGAGAATTGAAGGAAGTGATTATTTGATTTCCAGGATACACCATACCAAAAGGATGGAATGTTTTGGCCTGGAATGGAGCTATTCATATGGATCCGACAATATATGAAAACCCAAAAAACTTTGATCCCTCAAGATGGGAAGTAAGCTGTTGTTTGAAACATTAATTTAATTGCAATTAAGTTTATAAATACTGTTTTTGTTCTTTTTTAACTATATAATTGAGTACGCTAATGTCATTTCTCTTGAAATAGAATATGAGTGTCAAACAACCAGGGGCTTTCATGCCCTTCGGAGCAGGAACCAGACTTTGTCCTGGAAATGAACTGGCCAAGCTTGTCATGACCATTTTCCTTCATTATTTTCTGCTAAATTACAAGTGAGTTTCCTGGCCTTCATCCATGACCAACTTTTTGGGAAAGCTAGCATTAATTTCTTTACATTCTGATCCAATAGATCATCAAAGATACCATAAGAATTTAAAGGTTTATTCAGTATCATATCATTTTTGTAATTAAAATGACTATTTACGAGAAGAATGACTGATCACTCTTATCGCAAATAGTCATTTTCATCGTAAATATATATCTTACAACAAATAAGCGTTTTTTAAATTCTTGCTAATGGTTTAATAATACGAGTGCAGGATGGAGCGAATTAATCCAGAATCCCCATTATATTACGAGCAAGCTCCCTTGCCTTTGGACAACGGCCTCGTTCGATTCACAAAGACAACATAAAATTAATACATCTGCAGCTTGCTAGCTAGCATCATGATCGAATGGATGATCATATGCAGCTTGCTAGCTTCAGTTATATATAAGTTTCTTGCACTACTGTTGTTATATATATGTATTAATAATTATGCAAGAATAAATTGTTAAGTTGTTTATATTATCAACCTCTGATATATCGAACAGTGCTCCAGTACTGTTTGAATGGTCTGTCGTGAGGATTAAGGATAAAACAGCTCCTAATTACTATTAATTACAGCTGTAACAGCTCCTTTAATTTTTTTTTTTTTTACCTCCTTTGTCATCAAATGGTTATTTCTTTAAATTCCCTATTGCAGGTTTAATTTAAGTTTTTATTTATACACATGTTAATGCAATACAATGGAATCAAACTTAGTGCATGTTTGAAATTGCGGTGAAAAAGATAACTTATAACTTCATGGCTTATAGCTTACAACTTAAGTAATAAAGCTCCAAGATGGTGAGAGCTTTGGGCTGAATGGACATCCACCCCTTTTCTTGTATTTTCCATTTGTATTTTCCTTCCACACCAGGACATCCACCCCTTTTCTCCCTTTTCTTGCCTTGCTTAAAGTTTTCAGGATCCTTTCAGCATTCCCGGCCCCCAGCAGATTATGTAATCTATTAACATCCCATCCATCCTCTATCTTACATTCATTCACTTGTAAGTTTTGACTCCCCACAATCGGGTAAGCATCTCTAAGAGGGCCCTCATCAGCCCAGCTATCCAACCAAAAAGCTACATTACCATCCCTTATTTTCCATTTTGAGAAATTTAGAACGTCCGGTATACATGAGTGAACCTTTTTCCAAAACCGAGTACCCTTACCTTCTTCCAAAAGCGAGATGTGTTGATTTCTCACGTATTTGGCTCGAAAAAATCTGGACCATAAAGAATTCTCTGTAACTATCTTCCAAGCAAATTTCATAAATAAGGCCTTTTGGATATCAAGAAGACTCCTGAATCCCACACCCCCCTCCTTGGTTGGCAAACAAAGTTTCTCCCAAGATTTCCAATGCTTTTTGGGTCTCCCATCTTTAATACCCCAGGAAAAATTACTCAAACATCAATTGATACTTTTCATAATCGATAAAGGGACATGTATAATAGATAGCAAGTGTATGGGAAGGCTCATGAGGACATGTTTTAGCAAAAGCACCCGAGCACCATTAGAAAGTAACTTGTTTTTCCACCCCTCTAGCTTATTTTTTATTTTTCCCAATATTTCTTCAAGATATACTGCCTTCAACTGACCCGAAACAATTGTAACACCCAAATATTTAAACGGAAAAGTTCCTTCCACAAATCCCAGGATTTCTTTCAAAGCTCTACGTCTAGCCAACCCAATATGCTTAGAGAAGGTAATTGTGGATTTAGCCTTACTCATTTGTTGACCCGACCACTTCTCATATAAACTAAAAATATTAGCAATAGATCGAACCGAGTCTTTGCTACCATTTGCAAATATTACTATATCATCCGCATATAATAGATGAGAAATAATAGGAGTAGATCGAGGATGAGAGAACACACCAATTTTCCTTTGTCGAAACTGCCTTTGGATCAGCCTTGAGAGGATTTCTTCACCAAGAATGAAGAGGTAAGGTGAGATGGGATCACCTTGCCTCAACCCGCGCCCACTTTTAAAGAAACCTTTAGGTACCCCATTCATTACCACAGAGAACCAAGTTGAAGAGATGCATTTTTTTATCAAATCACAAAATTGTAATGAGAACCCAAAGGATTCGAGGACATGCAAAATGAAACTCCAATCCACACTATCATAGGCTTTCGCCATATCAATCTTGAGTATAATATTCCCTTCACGAACAGGTTTATTCAGACTATGTGCTAATTCTTGGGTTAAACTGATATTCTCAAAGATGCTTCGTCCCGGAATAAAAGCACCTTGTTCCGGAGACACCAACCGAGGTAGGAGGGGCGCTAAACGACTCACCAAAATTTTTGAACAAGTCTTGTAAAATACAGAGAATAAGCTAATGGGTCTGAATTTATCAAAGCTGGTAGGGGATTCCACTTTTGGAATCAGAATCAAAGAGGAAGCCGAAAAGTACCTAGGCAGTTCAGCACCCAAGAAAAAATCTTGGACTGCCAAAGCTACATCCTCACCAACTATATTCCAGCATGACTGATAAAAACCCGACCCAAATCCGTCCGGACCTGGGCTACTTTCCACAGGGATGGAAAACACAGCCTCTTTAACCTTTTGGATTGAACGGAGCTGTATCAACTTGGTATTTTCCTCTTCCATAATAATTTTTGTCACCAAACTAGATAAATCAGTTTCTTCCACCTGCCTTTTCTCTAAAAACTGAGTAAAAAAATTCACTGCCCCATTATGGATCTCTTGTGGCGTTTTTAACCAGCTCCCATCTTGAAGCTTCATCGCTCTCACCTTTGTGTTTTTCTTAGAGTTCGAGCTCCAAAACTCCTTTGGGCTGAATGGATTTGGCACCCTTGTATACAAAAAAATATTTCAGTCACCATGTGGAAGGCGATGAACAACGTACTAAGTGTGGATGATAAGTTGAAATCTGTTGGGATCCCGATAGTTTCTAAATGCGATTGTTGTCGACAGGGTGGTTATGAGGATATGAATCATGTGCTGGCAGCAGGCGATTTTGCAAAACAAATTTGGTACCTTGCGGCTTCTCAGGTGGGTTTAGGTGATGTTGAAAGATTCTCATGGTACCAATTATTTAATGCCTGGCTTACTAAGGCGTCGAGGAACTCACAGATGGGGCAGATATTAGGCTTGCTACCTTCTATTATCACATGGATCTTGTGGAAAAGGAGGTGTCGGGCAAGAATGGAAGGTTCTCTTCAATCGGTAGAATCAACCTGGTTTCAGATTAAGCTATGGATGGCACGGGTTGGAGACAAACTAAAAACCAAGAAATTAGCTACCACTCGGGATGAAATAATTTTTAAGGCATTGAATATTCCAACCAAGGTAGCAAAACAAAAGTATGCCCAGCTTGTTTATTGGCAATACCCGAAACCAGGATTAATAAAACTCAATGTCGATGGGGCTTCAAGAGGAAATCCTGGAAGGGCGGGTGCAGGTGGAGTCTTTTAGAGATTGGAGGGGAAATTTGCTTATGGCTTTCTCGGTTGACTTAGGTACTAGCACTAATAATTATGCTGAATTGTTGGGTTTACTACATGGTCTTCGTATAGCAAAAAATATGGGTCTTGAACAGCTAGATGTGGAACTAGACTCCTTGGTGGTGGTCAAATGGTTTAAGGCGCAGCGATGTGAGAACTGGTACCTTGAGGAATATTGGGAGGAAATCTTGGAGGTTGCGAAGTTTTTAGAGATAACAGTATCACATATATACAGGGAAGGAAATGCTTCGGCTGATTTCTTGGCAAGGATGGGTGCGGAGGGGCGTGGTGGTCAGTGGGGGTCTCCAACAGATGTTCCCCAGGAACTTAAAGGTATATTGAGGCTAGAAAAGACAGGCCTCCCCAATATTCAGCTAGTTTAAAATCTCTGGACTGATTTAGTTGGCTGTGGTTTGGCATGGGTGTGTTGTTTTTCTGTTTTGTGTTTGTTTTTGATTTTATATAGCCTTTTGCCTCTTGTTCTGGTTTGGGAGTAAAAAAAAAAATGTAATTGCAGGCATAGTGTTTTGTTACCACTGTTTTCCTCCGCCAAAAGTGAGGGATATCTATAATATCAAACCTTTATATAATATATATATATATATATGTTTTTGATAAAAAAAAAAGTAATAAATTATATCATTAAAAAATTATTTACTAACCATATGTTTAAAGCACTTTCAATCATATTACATTTGTTTGGAAACAAATTTAAAAAGTGCTTTATGAGGTAGAAATGGCGATTACTTGAATTTTTAAATATTATGATCATATCCCTAAAAGTTTGAAAGTTGTAATTATCTGAAAGTTGTATATGTATTTTTGTCTATTGATAGTCATTTTAAAATTCGAATTACATTCTACATTATTCGGAAAAACACTTTTGAGGAAAAGCGCCATCAAAATAATATTTTTCCTCAAACGTACTTTTTAGCTTAAGATTAAAAGTGTTTTGATATGTAACATCCAAACAACTTAATTTTTCTATTAAAGAGCTTTTATACTTATTTAAGTACTTTTTAAAATTCCTACCGCAATTTCAAACAGGCCCTTAATGGGGATTTTGCATTAATTTATATACGTTAAATTAGTGCCTAACTCTTTTTATAATTGAACAATTTAATTTCATTAGGCAATTAAAGAATATGTCAATTAATTGTTAACCACACTCAGAGACTCAGAGTCCAGAAAACTTTAAACTTGTGAAGCTGCTATAGATAATCATTTATCTGATGATATATATAGGGACTGATTGCATGCTTAGCTTGAATGTTTATCCTCTGTTCTTATCCTTATCTTGCATTCAACTTAAAATTCAGATCATAGTTTGTAACTAAGCACATCTCAGGATAAGTACTATATCATCTGTTGTACATATCAGATTCATGTAATTCTTATATGAACTCAATGAAACAGTTCAACTGGTATCGATTTAACGAGCACCAATTTCCTATTCAGAGTTGAAATAGAGCAATCATTGGCTCACACTCTCATTGATCCACTATGGCCTCTTCCAATACTACAATTCCTACCTTTGTTTTGCCCAATATCGCTCCATTAGTCTATCAAACTTGATGGAACTAATTATCTCAACTGGACTACACAGTTTGTTCTTGTACTATGAATTGTGGATGGCTCAGAACCTTGTCCCTCTCAATTCGTTCTTGATGCAGAGGGAAAACCCACTTCTACCATTAAACCATCTTATCACTTATGGCAGAAGAAAGAACAAATCATTCTGGCATGGTTGAACGCTACCTTCACTGAAAAGACTTTATCCACACTTTATAGTCAATCCACTTCACGCCGTGTATGGACCACCTTAGCAAATCGCTTTGCTCCACACAACCGCTCCCGTATAACCCACCTTAAAAGGCAACTCCGAACCTTGAGTCAAGGGATCAAGAATTGCGCATACTATTTACTCACTGCAAAGATTTGGTCCGACCAACTTGCTACAGTTGCTAAACCTGTGGATGAAGAGGACCTCATGTAACACCCCACTCTCCCATGGTTAAGAACAACATCATTTCTAGAAAATCTAAAGGAGCTGAAGTGCTACTATATATTGACCTTAACTTAAAAACTTTCTCAGCGAAGCACCAAATACAAAAGATTCTATATAATAAATAAAATCATTCTTTATTGAAAATATAAAAGAAATTATGCGAAACAACTTCTTAAAATTCTCAAACTTATACTATAAAAATCATAACTGAAAATTTGTGTATATAATCTAAGCTGCCTCTATCACGCCTCCATGGGTCAACTCCTGTCTTGCAGCTCCATCTTTATAAATATTCAAAAATAAATGTCAAAGACTCAGTAAGAAATCGATCATAACGTAAACGTAACAAATATAAGATTTTTTATTAAATATTTCATGCTAAGACTTTAAAATTATGATCGTTCATAGAAAAGTTTACGACATGCATGATTTGAAAATATTTATTGTATCTTCACTTATCTACCTTATCTGAATTATCAGACTGATCTAACTAGTCAATGCACTTAACCCTGTGTGCAAGGTTGTCCCACATCCTGTGACTACAAGGGGAACCGCTGATATAATTTGATAGTAATATACTGTGGTGGACCATTCTTGATTCTTGGCTTGCGCATCCATGCCTTGACTACATTGGAACCTTGCATCTGAATGGTCATCTGATTAATTTTAATATGCCTCTTATACTTGTCTTGTGAAAACTTACATGTCTTATGAAATGTGAAATGCATGACATGCATAATACATATGTTGTTCTCGTGTTGCGCACCCCGATCAATGGGCCCAATGGACCTATAATACAAGAAATGTGAAGGCTCGATGGGTGTAGTGACCCCTGCGATGCCTAAGTCATTCTTAGTTTGTAAATTTCGACAACACTTTGAAGAGAAAAATTCCAATTGGTTCTTAACATGGCAGATTATTTATGGCCCCCGTCTTGGAAATTTACTCTAAAGAGTTACTTGAAGTCATCAGATAGTTTTTAACTATCTTCCAAGTTGATAACACAAGATTCCAAATTTCCTACTTCCCTCATTTCCACAAGTATAAAGTCTCATGGACCCTGAAATGAAGGAACACAAAAGGATACATCTTCAGTGTCCTCAGCATCATCTTCTGCAAAACAAGAAGAAGAAAATGAGTCGTCACTAAAATTTAGCCAAAGTCACACTCCTAATGCTAAGGCCTCATTTAGTTATATAGATGAGATGAGAAATCTGGGAATAATAGTGAGATGATTTGTATATAGTAGTGAAAGTATTTGAGTTAAGACTTTTATAAGGTTTTTGAAAATGAGAGAAAAAAAATTTGAATAAAAAAATTGTAAAGTTAAAATAGGGTGAAAATATTATTTTTGTTCGGGATTTGAACAAGTTGAATTATTTTTTTATGTTTTGTTTAAAAATTTGATAAAGTTATAATGATTAGATGAAAAAGTTGAAAGAAATTAAAAAATGATTGTGTTTGAATGGTATTTTGATGTCGAGATGAGATGTGAAGAGAGATTCGAAAGGTTTGTGAAACCAAACTAGTCCTAAGACTAATTCATGACTAAGTGAACGTTTCCAAGAAGCACAAGATCCTTAATCTTACCTCAATGAAGATTTTTAAAAACAAGGGGAAGAGAAGGTAACAAGTAAAAATGTATTAGAAAAATCAAGTAATCGATTCTATTCATGAAATAGAAAAATATGATAAAACACTATTCATGAAAAGTGCGTCTTACCAGGATTAAATTCGCATCAAGTCTGGTAAAGTTTTGGTTGCCAGAAATAATTGCTACAAGATAAGAAACATTAGATACTACCAAGTCAAAAGAAAAATAATTTGACAAAAGAAAAGACAAATCGATAGTTGTAGGATTCGTTAGAGCACTCTAATGCTACCAAGTCAAAAAGCAAATAATTTGATAGAAGCAAAAGAAAAACCACAAATGGAGGAATCCTCATAGCAGTCCTAGCTCCCACTCTATAAAAGGAAGAACCAATAAACAAAGAAGGAATGATGGAAAAACATTATTAATGAAGAGAGAAATGTAAAGAGCGAAAATCAAAGAAAAACTCCTCACTTATTTTCCTCCTGCATCCTTCTTCATTTGAACCCAAGTTGAAATCTCAACTAACGATGTATTCAAAAAAAGCATAAGATTGTAAGTAATCTTACTATTTTCAATAAAATTTATGTTCCTAAGTATATATTTTTTTTGTTTACTTGTTTTACATATTATGTTTATTGTTTACATTCTTTAAATTATTAAAGCGTCCATGCCTCACCTTCATAAAAAATCAAAGTTTAGTCGCACCACTTTCAAAGTTATTAAATTATTAAGAGTTTACTATTGGTGATGGATACTGATCAATTCCTTATCTACTGGTTTGATGGCTCGAAAATGGGTGCATTATGTAAGCAATGGTACAACAACTAACAACTTATATGGAGTTGCATTAGTTGTTAAAATTACCCAAGTACCTATGTAACGCAGCGGGAATATCTATCAGTTCACTCAGTAAATTGGTTAGTCGTCAAGCATGCAATTAATTTGATAAACAAACAAATACGTAAAATAAACGAAGTGCGTAACACCAAGATTCGTATCGAATGAAAACCTTTTAAAGAACTTTTTAAAGGTAAAACCCTACGGGACAACCAAACCCAGAAAAGTCAATTTTATTATTTAAAAATCAATTACAAATAAAGCTCAATTACAAAACCTTTGTCAATTGACACTCTTACTTGACCAGACAAATGACTCATTTGTCTTCTATCGCAGTAACGGCTAAAACCTCTGACAATCATGAAACATTGACTTTTCTCCTGGAACTCCAGTGGCTGAAACTCGACCAATCAATTCTCCAACATGGAGTATGCACACTCTAAAAAAAGAGAGATAAAAACACTCAAGTACCACTCTCTGAGAGAAACAGTATGAAAATTCTTTAAGGAATTTTCTCACTAAAATATTATAGATAAAGATAAAGAAAAATTACATTCATCCAATAATTCAAATAGGTCCTAGTCATCTAATCCTAACCAACAAAATTTTACATTAACAATCTCTCCCTTTGGCCGATTGGTGACAAAACCAAGTTGATGAATGTAATATAAACCTGAGACAAGCACAACCAGCAGACCAAGATCTCGTAAAGAAATTCTTAATACAATAATGAAAAGAAATGACATAAAACACTATTTGAAATTAGTCTCAACAAAATCAAATATTAGACGTAATCTAAACCTACTAAAATAGTGTTCTAGTCATCATCAATAACCATATTCAGTATTTAGTTCTCCCCCTCAATATTATGTTGCTCCCCCTCAATCTTCTACTGCTACTCCCCCTTCACAAAAGATCTTTTAATGCAAAGGCTTTTTAACTCCCCATCAACAGTACATTTCAATCTCCCATTTTTTGTCACTAATCTAACAAGACTCATACGATAATAAATACCACTTATGTGAGCCGAGATGAAGACACTAAAAAAGACCTTTTATGCCATTTCTAACAAAAAAAGAATTTTTTAAATTTATTTTCAAACAAATATAACATGTTTAAAAGTCATTTAAATATATGATTATTAAATACTAAATAACTTTTTAATAAGAATATTGCTACTAGGCCTCCTCATTTTGCCCACCCATTTTGATCACTCATACATTTATTTATTTTTTAGTTTTTTTCTTAATGGATAAGGAAGTAGCTATTAGTGTATTTGTATTGTTTTTTATTTTTTAAAAATATGTAAACGTATTTAAAAAATGTTTGAAATACAAAAGAAAGAAAATATAATTTACACTTGATGGTACAAAGAGTAGGCTCCTACAGGCGGCAAAATATCACCAATCTTTTAATAATAATATTTATTACTTTAAACTCTAAAAGTTATATTACCTACAATTCTAAGCATGTAATCAACTTTTTAAAAAACCTAACTGTAGGTGGGCAGTATATCTAATTAAAGAGTACGCTTTTACTAGCTGGTTTGATGCCTCGGAAATGGGTGCATTAGGTAGGCAATGGTGCTGCAACTAAGAACATACTCATAAGGTTGAGTTTGGATAGAGAGATGATTTTAGGTATTTTGTAAATAATAGTAAAAAAATTTTGAAAAAAAAATGATAAAATATTAAATAATAGTTAATGGTAATAAAAAATAGTAAAAAGTAGTTGAAAAGAAATAATAAAATAATAAATAGTAGTGTGAGACTATTGAATACCCAAACGGAGCCTAGAAAAAGAAACCTAGGTAGGTATAGGTGGGCAGTATCTCTAATTAGAGAGGCTGCATTTATTTAAACAAAAGTTTGATGAGTCTGCCTCCAAGATCTCTTGCCTGTGTCCCTATCTAATACATTCAATGCGGATTATCCGAGCAGAGGCGTGCTAATGTGGGTGTTGCCCCATCTTCCCACGCCGACCCTTTTTCCACATTGATCTTGGGTCCACTTCTCTTTTATCGTTTGCTAAGCTAGCTATATTCTGGCCTTTAGGCCTCCTTGCAGTGGACCTTGCCAAGCCCAATAGGGGACGAATGTATCCTCTCCAGCTATCCTATGAATTCTTACCGAATGTGTGTGGTGAGAGTTTTCTTTTTCACCCCCGATGCTTCAGTGACTCGTAACTTATAATGGCTCAGTTCATGTTCGTTTTCTACACCGATATACTTCCTCATGCCTGGGGTAACATATGACGGCTCAGTGCCCATGTTTCATTGTGTAGCGGGAATCATGAGATTTATTTCCAACATTCCCTCTCCAGGGGCACTTGTCACCTTTTTACTCGGAGTAGTCCAATCGACATCAACCCTTTATTTAAACCCCGAGTCTTTGCTTTCATCTCTTCTTCTCTATCATGCCTTTCTCATTTTCCCTCTTCTTAGAAAATCCCCAACTCCTCTTTCACCATGCCTTCTTCTTCTTCGTAAAACCCTAACTCTTCTTTCTTCGTTCATTTCTTCCAGTGTCAATGGTACCCAAAAGCACTTCTCGTTTCTATTCTCAGGGCTCACGCTTGTCACGCCTTGAGGCATCTTCCAGGAATCTTGGGGCTTTTAATCATCCATGGGCTTGAGACAACCCTCAATATTTTGAGGGGTACGATTGGTTTACAATCACTTCCTTGTTGAATCTGAACATGGTGAGGAACTCCTACGGAGTACTTGAATCCATCGTTTTAAAGGTCCCAAGGGCTCACTGCGGGGATGTCGACTCAAAAGTGTTTGTCGAGATGGTCGCTTTGTACCCTTCCATGTTTTCGAATCAAGACGTCTTTACTACCTCGAATTGGCCCCGTCGCGGTTCATCCCAATGTGTGGAGGATTCTGATATCATGCGACATCGTTTGGCGCCTGGCCCTGGGTGCGGAGGGCGAAGACTACTCCGATTTGAATGTCAGGGAGTTCTTTTACATGCACTGTGTGCGGCACCTTAGAAACCTATGCAACTTCCGTTCCCGTGGCAAATATAGGGTTACCCGCCTAGAACCCCGCCTTTTCCGTGTTAAGGACTGGATTAAGGTGAGGTCTGGATAGTGAGTTGAGTTTAAAGTTTAAAGTTGAATCAAATATTGTTAGAATATTATTATTGTTTTGAGATTTAAAAAAGTTGAATTATATACTATATTTTGTGTGGGACTTTGGAAAAGTTGTAATGATTAGATGAGATGAGTTGGAGGTCTTTTTGTATCCAAACCAAGCTAAGAGGTTCTTTTTTGTGTCAAGCCATGCTTAGGAAATTCCCGCAAGTGAGGTTACGGCTAAGCAAAAATCCGACAATCCGACTCTGAATCTGACTTTGCTCCGGGTCCGCTCCTACTCCGACAAGTTGGAGTCGGAGTCGGAGTCTTTTTCCTATTGGAAATCGAAGTCGGAGTCGGAGTCATTGAAGAACCAACTCCGAGTTCGCTCCGATCCGCCTGCGACTTGGCCCTCCGACTCCGCCTCCAATTTTATACATATTTTATAAAAATATGTTTTTCTCTATATATTTAAATTTTATACAACTATATCTTATATAGTTAGTTAAACTCTATAATATACAAGCTAAATAATATATTTATACTATAATATATAGACTAAATTGACTAATAAATGATAATTGTTTAGTATATGACTATATGTAAATATCATACTATTATAAATTTACAATATTACTACCATGTTACATGTAAGTTGTAACACTAAATTACTAATGTATAAATATAATAACATGTAATACTAATGCATACATAATATACTATAAACACTAAGATGCATAATAACATCAACATGTAATACTAATGGATAAACACTAATCTATAAATTTAGAATAACATATAATACTAATGTATAATAACTAAAGTATTATTCATATAAATTTTATATAACAATATCTTGTATTAATTATATTTTTTGACTTAATAAATTCTCAACATATTCCTTTTGATAAATATATTAGTAATACTAATATACATTAGTATATTAATTAGATTTATGGTCTAATACTAATACTATTAGTAATCCAATTTAAGTCTATATATAAATTACTATATAAATTACTAATAATATGTTACTATATGATACTATTAACTATAGTGATAAACTAGTATTAGTATACTAATACTACCAGTGATATAGTTAGTATAGTGATTTATACTAAGTATTATATAGTTATACTAAATTAAAATCACTATAGCAAATACTAATATATAGTTATGCTAATCACTATAACTAATAGTTATACTAATATAGACTATAATTATAACTTATAGTATTATACCTATACTAAATCACTATAACTTATACTAATATATTTATACTAAATCACTATAACTAATACTAATATTTATACTAATACTATTATAGACTATAGTTATAACTTATAGTATTATACCTATACTAAATCACTATAACTTATACTAATATAGTTATGCTAAATCACTATAACTAATACTAATGTAGTTATACTATCATTATAACTATATATAGTGTTAATATCACTATTAGTACAATATATAGTATTAATAATAACTAATACTAATATAACTAATAGTATAACTAATATCACTACTAGTATAACTAATACTAATACTAATATACTAATACTAATAGTGTATTACTAATATTTATATATATTAATATATATATATATATCAAGTATAAGAGATTAGAGATTTAATATATATATATATAATTTTAAATCACTAACATACTAATAGTATGATACTATAGTATTAGTAATTATAATATAAGATATGGTAATAGACTAATAGTATAATATAGTAATACTATATTATATATAAAATAGTAATACTATTTTTTGAATCTTCATTTCATATACAGTGCCCTTTTTTTTAATATTCATATATAATAATATATATCATATAATTTTTACGAATCTTCAGATATATATATAATATAATTAAAAATAGATTCATAGTAATTATAATAGTATACTATAGTAACTATACGATGCCTTTTTTTTTTAATCTTCATTTCGTATACGGTGCATTTCTTTATTGTAGTGATTAGTTGGATGTGGATATGGAATCATGGATGATGGGAGTACATGTAAAAATAGGACTTTCTTTTTATTTTTAATTTTTGAATGTATGTTAGTATGTTACTTGTTTTATTTAGTTGTATTTTTTATTATAATCAAAAGTTTAATAAGTTTGGATTGTAATTTTGAGAAAATTGAAATTTGAAAGCCCACAATTTATTTTTTTAAAAAAAGTGGGTCAAATATGAAGTTAAAAAAAATTAAAAAAAAAGTCCAAAAATCCGACTCCGCTCTGACAAGTCGAAGTCGGAGGTGGAGCAGTTCTCTACATCTAGGAGTCAGAGTCGGAGTATGAGGTCGGATTCGACCTCCGACAAAGTCAGAGTCGGAGTTAGAGGTTGGGCCCTCTGACTCCAAAACGGTCGGTGTTCAGCCCTAAGTGAGGTTGTCTGTCAAGAGTTCTCCGTTTAAGCCATGTGGGGAGTCTTTCTTGAAGACAATGAATTTTCTCTGAACTTATCCAATCAGGAAACTTTCTTAGGTCAAAGGCCACCAGAAGGAGGTTTGGACAGATGCCCTGTTGACTGGAGCCAATATTGATAAGTTTTTGGTGATACTGGATCGATCACGCTTTAGTGGCCACCACTTCTGGAGGGGGCGCTTCACTTTTCATGGCTAGAAGAGGCCTTCTTGTCGACCAATGGCAGGGAAGGAGAAGAAACCTCGCACTGAGGGCAAGCTGGCCTATCAATCGTAGGGAAGTAGCAGCAGCACTGAATCCGAGCGCGAGGTAAATATGATACGTTCAAACTATAATCAACGAACGTAAACTTCTGTCATTTGAACGCCAATCGGTCGGGTTGCCATTTGAACGTTCAATTGGACGTCCGAATGTTACTTTGTGTGACAGATCTCAACCGTCACAAAAAAGTGAACGTTCAAACGTTCAACCAAACAGAACACCTCCAACCGTCACTAAAAATATTTTTAGTGACGATTCAACACTAAATCGTCACCAATTATTTTCTGTGATGCACATAAGGTGACGGTCGGAGTGACGATTTCAAACCGTCACCAAATATCTTTAGTGACGTTTTGGTAATTTTTTATGACAGTTTCGTCTGTAAAAAAAAAAAAAAGACAAATTGTGTTATAGTGTTTCTGGGCTATGTGTAATTAAAATTTAGGGACATATTGTACTATGAAACCCTAGGGGGAGATCAGGAAGCATCATAGCAGAAGAAGAGTCTAGAAGGTTTGAAGGGAAAAGTCCCGAAATATTAAGAGAAACCCCTCCCTTATTTTTCTCATGTATCCTCTTTGTTTGAACCAAATTCAAATCCTAAGTTATGATGTATTCATCAAGAAAACTTAAGATTGTAAAAAGCTTAAGATTGTAAGTTATCTTACTATTTTCAACAAAATTTATATTTCTAAGTATTTTTTTTTTTGTTTACTTGCTTTACATATTATGTTTATTGTTTACCTTCTTTAAATTATATATTAAAGCATCTATGCCTCACCTTCATAAAAAATTAAAGTTTAGAGTCCCACCAATCTCAAAGTTATTAAATTATCAAGAGCTTAGTGTTGGTGATGGATAGTGATCTGTTCCTTATCCGCTGGTTTGATGACTCGAAAATTGGTTCATTATCATGTAGGCAATGGTACTGCAACTAAGAGCCTATTTGGAGTTGGTGTCTTAAAAAAATATTTAAGTAGTCTTAAAAGTAATTTAACGATGAAATTAGGTTATTTGACTCATTCATATTAAAATACTTTTAATATTAAAAAAATTGAAAAATACTATTTAGAAAAAATATCAATCAAATTGATGCTTTTTCTTAAACATATTTTTTCATATATTGCGAAACATAATTACAATTTTAAAAAATTGTCAATGGGCAAGGATATACATATAACTTTCAAATAATTACAGTTTTTGATTATAAGTTTTTATTTCTATTAAAGATATAGTCATAATTTTTAAAAAATCAAATGACCTTTTAAGTCATTTTTAATTGAAAAAAATATTTTTTTAATTTATTTTCAAATAAATGTGATATATTTAAAAGTCATTTAAATATATGATTATTAAATGATAAATAATTTTCTAATAGTAATTCTTATTATGTTAAAGTCTAAAACAATATGTTTTAAGCTAAAAGCCACGTGACCTACAATTCTAAACATGTACGTCTGAACTCTTTAAAAAAGCCTAACTGTAGGTGGGCAAGTATATCTAATTAAAGAGTATGCTTTTATCAGCTGGTTTGATGCCTCGGAAATGGGTGCATTAGTTAGGTAGGCAATTGCGCTGCAACTAGCAGAACGATTAAAGGAAACCTAGCTAGCTATATTAGGGCAGTTTATAGAAGGAGAAACACTACTTTGCCTCTCTAAAGTGACACCGGCCTCCATTTGATCGCTGGTCAATTTTTTTTTTTACTTAGTAGTTAAGAAAGTGATTTTAAATGTATTGATATATTTTTTTTATTTTTTAAATGTATTTAAATATGTTAAAAAAATGTGAATAAAAAACAGAGAAAAAAAAAAAGAATTACCACCCAGCGGTCCAAATGGGGCGGCATAGTAGCCGCACCCATATCTAATTAGAGAGACTGCATTTATTTAAGGAAAATATTAGTCTTTAAGTAGGGGGGCTCCTCGGATTTTTTTTTTTGAATAAAGAAGTATTTTTTAAAAATATTATAATTTTTTTTAAATACTTAAAGTGTTAAAAAATTAAAAAAACAAAACAAAAAACAAAACACATAAAATACACTAGCATCCAGCGACCACTATGCGCTATCCGACGTATTTTTTATTTTTGGGTGTTTTTCAGGGCTAAGTATGGAGGAAGGCCAATTTGCTACTCTCCGACATCCGGCGACCACCACGCACCCTACTGCAGGCTTCCTAAGGCGTCGATCTTTTAGACAGTTGAAGAATTTTGCCAAACGAAACGACGCTTGAGCCACACGTGCGGCCCAAAGAGAGTCGATGTATTCCATGCGCCACCACTCAGGGTGCCCTTTTGCCTCTACGCGTGGCCTTTCTGGGTCCAGGACCATCGGTTACTTCAAACTTGATCGTCCGCCATACCTCCAGGGTGGCATGTGGCCCTCATGCGCCATCATAGCTACTGTTTGTGTAATTTCTTTCATCCAAGGTTGAAAATGCAGTTCTAAATCTTTCCAAGATGTAATCTGTTATTTTTCCATATTTTTTAAATTCTGTAATGTCTTTTGTTTTTAGAAAAAAAAAATACATAGTCTATTGGACTTTCATTTGTAGAATGTGTCCTAAACTCCATCTTAGACGGAGTGTGGGGTATGATTAACTCTCCTCCGTCTTAGACGGAGTATGAGGTTTGTTTAACGCTGTTGTCTCGCAGACTTTAGATCAGTAGATGTTTGCAACTTGAACTAGACCATATCAGTCACTGGTGTGTACTGAGGAGCTATTAAAACTGTAGTTGGCTTGTAATGTATGTTTTAGGACTAATTTATAATGTTCGTTATTCATGAATACAATATGCTTTTCTCTTCAAAAAAAGAAATACACTAGCAGCGGGATCTCTTAACGGTGGTTGTAGAGCCACCCTTTATTTAAACAAAACTCTCAATCTTTTTCTTTTCTTTTTTCTTTTTAATTAATGTTTCCTACGCATTTAAGAGAAAATAATATATATATATATATATATATTTAATATTCATATATATACACTACAAGAAAACTGCTTATTTGTGGCCAGTTAATTTCAGCAAAATGATTATTTACAGCTAAAATGACTATATTTTGGTCACAAATAGTCTTTTCGTTGCAATTAAATGGTCACAAAAGTCCATTTTTCTTGTAGTGATAACTGGTAGGAGTTTGGAGGGATCCATAATTTAGAGAGAAATATTGCCCAATTAACAGATTGTTAATCGATCTGATAAAATTAAAAAATAAAAATAAAAAATTGCTGCTAAAAGCTAGTTACTTTGTCGCAAAAATTATTTACCCACGAAATGAACACATTTTTTGTAAGTTTATTTTCAGTGATATTTTATCGCCAAAAAAAGCATTTATGTGGTCGGAAAAATGGTTTTTCCCACAACATTTTACTGGCCGATATATTGTGATTCCGTGATAAAAGACTTTTTTTTTTTTCACGAACAATTTTCATATGATCAACACACTATTTACCACCATCGTATATCGTGAAAAGACTTCGTCGGAAAAGCCCACATTTGTTGTAGATACGTAGGTGTAGCTGTATCATATATAATATGGCCCTATTTTTTATGAATGGTCCCAGTTTTCCCGATTCTCATCCATCTATAGAGTCGTTATTAGCATTGTGCACGGCCGACTTCGCGTAATTAATTAAGAATTTCAGCCCTACTTAAACCGTATATATATTGCCATTGCTCGATCGCTGTGATCAGCAAGGACGTATACGAGCTGAGTGGGATCGGAAAGTCCAAAAAAAAAAAATGGAGTTGAACTTTTTGTGGCAGATTGTTGCAGTCTTACTGGGTGGCTACGCTTTTGTATTTTGGTTTCTGAAGAAGGTGAATGAGTGGTATTATGTTGGCAGATTGGGAAAAACTGAGTTCCCTCTTCCTCCTGGTGACATGGGATGGCCTTTCCTTGGAAATATGCTGTCTCTATTCAAATGTCTAAGAACTGGAGACCCCAATCATTACATTCACCACCTCATCTCCAGGTGATCGATCTATCTTTCTTTCATGTCTCTGATCTTAAAGATCACTGCAACTCCATGCATGCAAAGAAAGATCTCATAACTTAATAATCTGTGAATTACAAGAAAATTGTTTATTTACGATTAATTAATTTCAGTAAAATGATCATTTATAAATAAAATTGATTGAATAGTTTTTTAGATGCAATAAATAAAAGTCATTTTTCTTGTAGTGATGTACGTACGTTGTAATTGAAATCATGCATTATACTTAACATGAAGTACGTGTACTGTACGTACGTATACATGTTTTAATTTGTTGGAGACATGACAGATATGGGAAGACAGGAATCTACAAGACCCACATCTTTGGGCGCCCAAGCATCATCTTATGTCGGCCGGAGTTAAACCGGCGTGTACTAACAAATGAAGAGACTTTCGGGCTAGGCTATCCGAAATCAGTCTTTCTTTTAACAGGAGAAAAATCTCTACACAATGTAATGGTGGCAGAACACAGACGTCTGCGTAAACTGATAACGTCTCCATTGAATGGGCAGGAAGCAATTGCAATGTATATTAAACACATAGAGAAGAACGTGATTCAGTTTTTGGATGAGTGGGCGAGCATGAAAAAGCCAATCGAGCTCGTCGAAGAGTTGAAGAAAGCTACTTTCAAGATCACAACCTTCGTTTTCCTTGGCTATATCAAGGAATCAACATTTCGGGCAACCGACACTCTATTTACTGATTATCGTCGCGGACTTATGGCTCCGGCCATAAATATCCCCGGTTTCACATTCCATAAAGCACTCAAGGTAAAGTTTCTTCGTTAATTATATATATTTAAAAATGATGAGAATTGCCGAACATTAGTAATTAACATGTCATCGATCAATGATGCATCAGGCACGCAATAAGTTGCTAAAGATCATTCGATCTGTCCTGGAAGAAAAGAAGGCGATGGCTAAAAGTAATGAACCCGAGGGAAAGAAATATATGATTGATTTGCTTATCGATGTTGAAGATGAGGACGGAAAACATCTGGATGATGAGCACATTGCAGATCTGATACTCACTTCCTTATCAGCTGGTTTTGATGGCCTCTCAATGGGTTCCTTATGGGGACTTATGCACCTTGCAGGAAATCCTCAAGTCTTCAAAAAAGCCACGGTATATATAGCTAGTCATGTTCAATATGCATGCAGTACTCTAATTATTAATCATGATCAACTAGTCTTCCCTTATAAAAAAATACAAAAATAATAAAAGAAAATTCCTCGTGATGAAGTCTTGATCACGCCGATCGATCATATGTCTAATCATTTATATTCACGATTCTGATAAATATAGATATATATATATATATATATATATATATATATGTGACCCATTGATAGGAGGAGCAAGAGGAGATCGTAAGTAGAAGACCATCTACCCAGAAAGGATTGATCCTTGCGGAGATTAAACAAATGCACTATCTTGCTAAGGTATATATGGATCAATGATTTTCTGCTCATTATTTTTAACCTGAACTAATTCATATATATTTTCTATGCCTACAAACATCGTATATAGTTCGCAAAATTAAGAAACTAGCTACAACTTTGAACGAATCTATGCATGCATGGTTCAGAAAGAAAATTATATAAAAATATATATATATATATATATATATATATTAATATAAGACACAACCTACCAGATTCTTAACAACTATATATAAGAGGAGAATGAAACTAATGAAGAAATTCATGGCCTAATTTATGATCTCATAAAACCATTTTAATAGAAGGTGATTGTTCATTCTTTATAAACATGCTGAAGATCTTGACAATAGGTAATGTGAGATTATTCCCCAACATCCTCTCTTACGTGTATGCTAGTATTTTTTTTTTGTCCTTGTCATGAGATAAGTAGTGTGCATGGCCCTTCATTCGTCCTGTGATAGGCTCTGATATCATGAAAAAATTCATGAGCCTAACTCATCTCATAAAACTAGTTCAACAAGAGATGATTGGACATTCCTTATGTATTAATTTATAAGCTGCATACATATATATATATATATATGAATTGATATGTCCACAAAAAAATAAAATCACAAAAAAACTACCTCACAAAATAACATAGCATGATGTGGTTCATCAGATTTGGTTTATAATAAAGAAAGTTTTATAATTCAATGCATAGCAACATTATTATGTGATCAAGTACTAGTTTTTTGTAAATTTCTTTTTGGACCAATTATTTTCCTATATATATATATATATATAGTACTATACTCCCTACGTACGTTTTGTCGTACAGGTAGTTGATGAAATGTTGCGCATGACAAATACCTTAGCACTATTCCGAAAGGCGAAAATCGATGTTAGCATCAATGGTAATCTTAAATATTTCTTGAGTTTCCTTTCTTAATTAATTATATATATATATATATATTTATTATTGGCTCATGAGAATTGAAGGAAGTGATTATTTGATTTCCAGGATACACCATACCAAAAGGATGGAATGTTTTGGCCTGGAATGGAGCTATTCATATGGATCCGACAATATATGAAAACCCAAAAAACTTTGATCCCTCAAGATGGGAAGTAAGCTGTCGTTTGAAACATTAATTTAATTGCAATTAAGTTTATAAATACTGTTTTTGTTCTTTTTTAACTATATAATTGAGTACGCTAATGTCATTTCTCTTGAAATAGAATATGAGTGTCAAACAACCAGGGGCTTTCATGCCCTTCGGAGCAGGAACCAGACTTTGTCCTGGAAATGAACTGGCCAAGCTTGTCATGACCATTTTCCTTCATTATTTTCTGCTAAATTACAAGTGAGTTTCCTGGCCTTCATCCATGACCAACTTTTTGGGAAAGCTAGCATTAATTTCTTTACATTCTGATCCAATAGATCATCAAAGATACCATAAGAATTTAAAGGTTTATTCAGTATCATATCATTTTTGTAATTAAAATGACTATTTACGAGAAGAATGACTGATCACTCTTATCGCAAATAGTCATTTTCATCGTAAATATATATCTTACAACAAATAAGCGTTTTTTAAATTCTTGCTAATGGTTTAATAATACGAGTGCAGGATGGAGCGAATTAATCCAGAATCCCCATTATATTACGAGCAAGCTCCCTTGCCTTTGGACAACGGCCTCGTTCGATTCACAAAGACAACATAAAATTAATACATCTGCAGCTTGCTAGCTAGCATCATGATCGAATGGATGATCATATGCAGCTTGCTAGCTTCAGTTATATATAAGTTTCTTGCACTACTGTTGTTATATATATGTATTAATAATTATGCAAGAATAAATTGTTAAGTTGTTTATATTATCAACCTCTGATATATCGAACAGTGCTCCAGTACTGTTTGAATGGTCTGTCATGAGGATTAAGGATAAAACAGCTCCTAATTACTATTAATTACAGCTGTAACATCTCCTTTAATTTTTTTTTTTTGCCTCCTTTGTCATCAAATGGTTATTTCTTTAAATTCCCTATTGCAGGTTTAATTTAAGTTTTTATTTATACACATGTTAATGCAATACAATGGAATCAAACTTAGTGCATGTTTGAGATTGCGGTGAAAAAGATAACTTATAACTTCATGGCTTATAGCTTACAACTTAAGTAATAAATTATATCATTAAAAAATTATTTACTATTTAGTAACGATATGTTTAAAGCACTTTCAATCATATTACATTTGTTTGGAAACAAATTTAAAAAGTGCTTTATGAGGTAGAAATGGCTATTACTTGAATTTTTAAATATTATGATCATATCCCTAAAAGTTTAAAAGTTGTAATTATCTGAAAGTTGTATATGTATTTTTGTCTATTGATTGTCATTTTAAAATTTGAATTACATTCTACATTATTCGGAAAAACACTTTTGAGGAAAAGCGCCATCAAAATAATATTTTTCCTCAAACGTACTTTTTAGCTTAAGATTAAAAGTGTTTTGATATGTAACACCTAAACAACTTAATTTTTCTATTAAAGAGCTTTTATACTTATTTAAGTACTTTTTAAAATTCCTACCGCAATCTCAAACAGGCCCTTAATGGGGATTTTGGATTAATTTATATACGTTAAATTAGTGCCTAACTCTTTTTATAATTGAACAATTTAATTTCATTAGGCAATTAAAGAATATGTCAATTAATTGTTGAGAGCTGCTACATAGCATCCACTATAGTGGGTGCACACAATGCACTTACTACTTAGATGCTTATGGTCCATGTATTTTTTTTTTTTCACCAGACGGATTCTCCCGTCTCTCTCATCCCTCCCATCGTCTCTCTCATCGTTTCTCTCTCTCATCTCAACGCTCTCTCTCTCTCATCTCGGACTCTCTCTCTCCTCGACTCTCTCTCATCAGAACGACTATCTCTCTCTTTTCGGGCTCTCTCTCTCCTCGACTCTCTCTCTCATCTCCACTCTCTCTCTCATCTCGGTCTCTCTCATCGTCACTCTCTCTCTCATCTCGGGCTCTCTCTCTCCTCGACTCTCTCTCTCTCATCTCCGCTCTCTCTCTCATCGTCACTCTCTCTCTCTCATCTATGTTCTCTCTCTCTCTCTCTCTCTCTCTCGTCTCGCTCTCTCTCTCATCTCTCGCTCGTTCTCTCTCTCATCTCCGCTCTCTCTCTCATCTCTGCTCTCGCTCTCTCTCTCATCTCCACTCTCTCTCTCGTTTTCCCTCTCAAACATGTGGTGCATATTTTGACACCTAATATGTGCAAAATTGGCTTCAATAAACAGTAGCTTCTGTATATAATATTTCTTAATTGTTAACCACACTCAGAGACTCAGAGTCCTGAAAACTTTAAACTTGTGAAGCTGCTATAGATAATCATTTATCTGATGATATATATAGGGACTGATTACATGCTTAGCTTGAATGTTTATCCTCTGTTCTTATCCTTATCTTGCATTCAACTTAAAATTCAAATCAT